>NC_057801.1:727233032-727489535 GCF_018294505.1 Triticum aestivum
CTCGGTGCCGAACCGGCTGTACGCGGCGGTGGCCGGCATTGAGCAGTTCTGCGACGTCGGGGCGATGCTGTTCGAGGACGCGTTGGGGCGGCTGAAGGCTTTTGATGAACGGCTGCGGCGACGCGATCAGGCAGGCGGCGAGCAAGCTGACGGCGAGCTGCTGTACAAGGCGGCGCAATGGAGGGCGCGGGAGCGGCGTCACGGTGGAGCTCGGGACGACGACGACGGGACGCGCAGCGAGGCTTCAGGCGTCGGTGGTCCCAGGAAGGGCAGGTGCTACAAGTGCGGGGAGCGGGGTCACTTCAAGCGTGACCGCCCGCAGTGGAAGAAGGCGCCGGCACCGGAGCATGCACTGCTGGTCGACGGCGACGTCGAGGATGGCGGGCTGCTCAGAGCCGCGGCTTAGGGCGCGAGTGTTGGGTGTAATAAGCCGCGGTGATGCTCCTGGCGCGGCTGGTGCGTGTATGGGCGCGCACCGGACGTGACGGGTGCGTCGGGTCCGCGGTGTGCGCGCGCGTAGGTCTGCGTGTGTGTGTGAGTCAGCGCGTGTGTGCGCGGGGCCACGCCGGGCTGTTAGCGAGCGATAAGGAGGGGTAGACCGCGTCGGCCGCGCTGGCAGGCCGTGGCGATCGTGTTCGGGCGCGGTGCGTGGACGCGGCCAGAGCGCGGAGGGCGTGGGGGAATGGGTGAGCGAGTTGGTGCAGGGCGAGGCCGTGCAGGCCGGTGCTTGCGGGTATAAAATCCTAGCTCCCCTCTGTAGCTCAGGGACAGGATCGAGTTCGTGCTCGAGGTAAAGGGAAAAGCGTTCGTGCGCTGGAAAAACCCGGTTTTCACCACTTTCTGAACTTCTCTGAATCTCTTCCTTCTTCCTCTCCGGTGACCGAACTACGGCAAACGTGAGTAAGCAGAGTGAGAGGGAGAGGAGAGCTGCGGCGAGGAGTTGGCGGTTCCAACAGTAACTCGCCAGATGAGGCTAAGATTACCAATTCTGACTGCTGCTTACGACGTGCTGACAGCGGTATCGCAGCTCGTTAATTCAGACAAGTTAACTGGGCAAAGACTGGATTAGATACAACTCATGTAAAGAACCATTTGTGTACCTCTCTTATCTAACTGAAAGGCTGAACGGATCTACTTTCTCTGGGTTAATATGATTGAAAATTCTACTATGCATGTCTTATATGTAACTAAACACCAATGACAATCTGAACACTGAGCCAACCTACCGCAGAATTTATATATATTGCGAGAAGTGAGTTTCAGAAAGCAACGGCTACTATTTTTTGCTGAAAAGCAACAGTTGATGTACAACATCAGCTATTCAGGTTCATCTATATCTATCTACGGTTAATTTACAGTATGTAGCAGCATAGGCTTGTATCACGGCTACTGTTGGAGGATAACAATTTCAAATGCCGGCACAGAGACCTAAGGGAGCTCAGGCTTAATTAACGCACGATCAGTAGGTTAAGATCACCAGCCAGACCAAACGCGGCCATCAGCAGGCACCTACTCTCACCTTGAGCTTGCCGAAGGAGGGTATGTCGCCGCCCCAGGGTGGTGGTGAGTGGTGGTGTCACTGTGTCTCTGACGTGGATGTCCGGCGAGCGAACACCGCCACGGCGTCACGTCTTCTGTACAATAATGGCGGACCAACGGGGGGAGGAGGAGGGGGATGAGACGTGACGCCCATGATTAGACGACTAGTCAAGAGGCCATTGTTAAACAGTAGCGCTACTTATTGGTTGATTTGCGTGTCTCAACTGTTGCTATGTTGCTGCAAGCAAGAAAGAAAAAGATGCAGTGCAGGTCGGCTGGCAATGAGCTAACATGCCTTCCCTGTTGTTTATGTTGTTCTCTTGAGCTGGATGGGAAGAAGTGCATCCACAAAGACTGAAAATTGGAAAGTATTTTTTTAATAGATATTTTCGGCAAAATGAACACGCGACTTGATCTCCAGTTTATGCAAAAGTTTTAAGTTTATTTTGGAGATGTCACCTTCTTCATCATATTATTCTTCTTCCTCTTCCTCCGTGGAACCATATGGAAGCGCAGCGCTCGGAGACTGGAAAATGGGAAAACTTTCGGGTACAGATACGAACAAAGGGTCTATTGGTGATTTCAGTGACAAGACGGTCCTTTTGACTACCAAGCGGAAGTTTCAGGACAGAGCCCTGACATATGTAGTTTAGCAAAACTAGCAAGCTATGGCCAATACAGTGTCATGCTATAATGTGGTGACCGTTTTGACAAGCGCTCGTACAATAAGATGTGGAGAATCACATGTTGGTTGGGTGATTGGTGGATGATGCTTGTTTCCCTAGCCTACATGGAATCAAGTATAAGTCTCACGTTGTCACGTGCTCTCATGAATTACGAAGGTGGAAGACATTGTATTTTGTGCATATGGGAGTGCATGTAACTACGTACGTCGTACTCGGTGTTATCTTCTATAAGATACCTCATTATCACCTCAAGTATTCATATTGCAAGACATATATCATGTGTTCTCATCTCTGAATATTCAATCCGACAAGACAAAACTTTGAAGGATAAAGATTTAATTCATCATAACAAGACTATAGAGGGGAGAAACATCATATGATCCGACGATATTAACAAAGCCCATGATATAGATTACGAGAGAGAGAGAGAGAGAGAGAGAGAGAGAGATATTAAACACATAGCTACTGGTACAAATCCTCAGCCCCGAGGGTGGACTACTCCCTCCTCATCGTAGTAGCCGCCAGGATGATGAAGATGACCATCGGTGATGATCCCCCCCCTCCGGCAGGGTGCCAGAATGGGGTCTAGATTGGATCTCGTGGATACATAGGCCTTGCAGCGGCGGAACTTCTGATCTAGGGCTACCCCGAAGGGTTTCGGAATATTTGGAAATTTATAGTGCAAAGAGGGGGTGCGGGAGGCCACCTAGGTGGGCACCACCCACCTGGGCGCGCCAGGGGGCCCTGGCGCGCCCTGGTGGGTTATGCCCCCCTCGGGGCACCCCCCAGGTGCACCTCAGACCCATTGGGTTCCTTCTGGTCCAGAAAAAATCTCCAAAAAGTTATGCGGTGTTTGGACTCCGTTTGATATTGATTTCCTGCGATGTAAAAAACAAGCTAAAAACAACAACTGGCACAGGGCATTGGGTCAATAGGTTAGTCCCAGAAAATGATATAAAGTTGTTATAAAATGATTGTAAAACACCCAAGAATGATAATATAACGGCATGAATACTTCATAAATTATAGATACGTTGGAGACGTATCATAACCCTTTACGCCGAACTCTTTATCACCTCCATAATCGTAAAACATTTCCTTATTCATCTAAGGACAATTTTAACCGTTGTCCAATGATCCACTCCTGGATCACTCTTGTACCCCCTTTCCAAACACGTGGTAAGGCACATATCAGGTGCGGTACACAGCGTGGCATATCGTATAGAGCCTATGGCTAAGGCATAGGGGACGACCTTCGTCCTTTCTCTTTCTTCTGCCATAGTCGAGCTTTAAGTCTTAACTTCACACCTTACAACTCAAGCAAGAACCTTCTTTGACTGATCCATTTTGAACTCCTTCAAAATCATGTCAAGGTATGTGCTCTGTGAAAGTATTATCAGGCATCTTGATCTCTCTCTCTATAGATCTTTGATACCCAATATGTAAGCAGTTTTACCCTAGTCTTCCTTTGAAAAACTCCATTCAAACAACCCTTTATGCTTTCCAGAAATTCTACATCATTTCCGATCAACAATATGTCATCCACATATACTTATCAGAAATGTTGTAGTGCTCCCACTCACTTTCTTGTAAATACAAGTTTCTTTCAAACTTTCTATAAACCCAAAAGCTTTGATCACCTCATCAAAGCATATGTTCCAACTCCGAGATGCTTGCTCCAGTCCATAGAAGGATCGTTGGAGCTTGCATACCTTTTAACGTCCTTAGGATCGACAAAACCTTCTGGTTGTATCACATACAACCTTTCCTCACGGAAACCATCAAGGAAACTTTGTTTTGACATCCATCTGCCAGATTTTGTAAATGAAATGCAGCAACTCCTAACATAATTCTAACAGACTTCAGCTTCGCTATGATTGAGAGAGTCTCATCACAGTCAACTCCTTTAACTTGTCGGAAACTTCTTTGAGACAAGTCGAGCTTCATAAATGGTGACATTACCATCAGCGTCTCTCTTCTTCTTAAAGATCCATTTATTCTCAATGGCTTGCCGATCATCGGGCAAGTCCACCAAAGTCCATACTTTGTTCTCATACATGGATCCAATATCGGATTTCATGGCTCCTAGCCATTTGTTGGAATCCCGGCCCACCATCGCTTCTCCATAGCTCGTAGGTTCACCTTTGTCCAACAAGATGACCCTTTTTTAAGACAGGGTTACCACTCAAAAGTTGTACACACCCTTGTCGACCTACAGGTTCGATAGTAACTTGATCTGAAGCTTCATGATCATCATCATTAGCTTTCTCTTCAACTGACGTAGGTGCCACAGAAACATCTTTCTGTGCTACGCTACTCTCTGGTTGAAGTAAAGGTTCAACAACCTCATCAAGTTTTATCTTCCTCCCACTCAATTCTTTTGAGAGAAACTCTTTCTCGAGAAAGGACCTGTGCTTAGCGACAAAAACTTTGCCCTCGGATCTGAGATAGAAGGTATACCCAATTGTCTTCTTTGGGTATTCTATGAAGACACAATTGTCCGCTTTGGGTTCGAGCTTTTCTGGCTGAAGCCTATCAACATAAGCATCGCAGCCCCAAACCTTAAGAAACGACAACTTAGGTTTCTTGCCAAACCATAGTTCATACTGTGTCGTCTCCACGGACTTAGATGGTGCCCTATTTAAAGTGAATGTAGTTGTTTCTAATGCATAACCCCAAAATGATAGCGGTAGATCGGTAAGAGACATCATAGATAGCACCATATCCAATAGAGTGCGATTATGACATTTGGACACGCTATTACGCTATGGTGTTCCAGGTGGCGTCAACTGTGAAACGATTCCACCTTGTCTTAAGTGATTGCCAAATTCATAACTCAGATACTCTCCCCTTGATCATATCGTAGGAACTTGATCTTCTTGTTATGATGATTCTCAACTTCACTGTGAAATTGCTTGAATTTTTCAAACGTTTCAAACTTATGCTTCACTAAGTAAACATGCCCATATCTACTCAATTCATCGGTGAAGCTGAGAAAATAACGATATCCACTGCACATGTCAACACTCATCGGACTGCACACATCAGCATGTATGATTTCCAACAAGTCACTTGCCCATTGTTCCAAAAACGGGGTTTTAGTCATCTTGCCAACGAGGCATGGTTCACATGTGTCAAGTGATCCAAAATCAAGTGACTTCAAAAGTCCATCGGCATAGAGGTTCTTCATGCGCTTTACGCCAATTGACCTAAGCGGCAGTGCCACAAGAAAGCGGTACTATCATTATAATCTCTACATCTTTTGGCATCAATGTTATGAACATGTGTATCACTACGACCGAGATTCAATAAACCATTCACATTGGGTGCATGACCATAGAAGGTGTTATTCATGTAAATAGAACAACCATTATTCTCTGACTTAAATGAAAAACCGTATTGCAATAAACATGATCTAATCATGTTCATGCTCAACGCAGACACCAATGCAAACAACATTTATCTAGGTTCAACACTAATCCCGAAGGTAGAGGGAGCGTGCGATGGTGATCACATCAACCTTGGAAACACTTCCAACACACATCGTCACCTCACCCTTAGCTAGTCTCCATTTATTCCGTAGCTTTTGTTTTGAGTTACCAATATTAGCAACTTAACCGGTATCTAATACCCAGGTGCTACTAGGAGTACTAGTAAGGTACACATCAATAACACATATATCAAATATACTTTTGTTGAAGTTGCCAGCCTTCTTATCTACCAAGTATTTGAGGCAGTTCCGCTACCAGTGACTGTTCCCCTAATAGAAGCACTTCGTCTCGGGTTTGGGTTCTTGGGATTCTTCACTGGAGCGGCAACTGGCTTGCCATTCACGAAGTTTCCCTTCTTGCCCTTGCCCTTCTTGAAACTAGTGATCTTGTTAATCATCAACCCTTTATGCTCCTTCTTGATTTCTACCATCACAGCCTTAAGCACGACGAACAACTCTAAGATTATCCTCCCTTGCATGTTATAGTTCATCATGAAGATCTAGTAGCTTGGTGATAGTGACTGGAGAACTCTGTTAATCACTCTCTTATCTGGAAGATTGACTCCCACTTGATTCAAGCGATTGAAGTACCCAGACATCCTGAGCACATGCTCACTGGCTGAGCTATTTTCCTCCAAATTGTAGGTAAAGATATTGTCGGAGGTCTCAAACCTCTCAACATGGGCATGAGCCTGAAATATCAATTTCAGCTCTTGGAACATCTCATATGTTCCATGGCATTCAAAAACACCTTTGGAGCCCCGATTCTAAGCCGTAAAGCATGGCGCACTAAATTATCAAGTAGTCATCAGAACGTGTCTGCCAGATGTTCACAACATCCACAGGCGACGCTAGAGGGGTTGGCACACGGAGTGGTGCATCAAGGACAGAAGCCTTTAGTGAGGACAATCCTCAGACTACAGCCCTAGTCCGCATAATTGCTCACAATATCTTTCAACTTAGTCTCTCTAGGAGCGTATTTAAACAGGGAGCTAAAGCCCGAACTATTGATCTACAACATAATTTGCAAGGACAAATTAGACTATGTTCATGTTAGTGAGTTCAACTAATCAAATTATTTAATGAACTCCCACTCAGATAGACATCCCTCTAGTCATCTAGGTGATACACGATCCGAATCGACTAGGCCGTGTCCGATCATCACGTGAGATGGACTAGTCATCAACGGTGAACATCTCCATGTTGATCGCATCTACCATACAACTCATGTTCGACCTTTCGGTCTCTCGTGTTCCGAGGCCATGTCTGTACATGCTAGGCTCGTCAAGTCAACCTAAGTGTTTCGCATGTGTAAATCTGGCTTACACCTGTTGTATGCGAACGTTAGAATCTATCACACCCGATCATCACGTGGTGCTTCGAAACAACGAACTTTCACAAGGTGCACAGTTAGGGGGAACACATTTCTTGAAATTTTAGTGAGGGATCATCTTATTTATGCTACCGTCGTCCTAAGCAAATAAGATGTAAACATGACAAACATCACATGCAAATCATAAAGTGACATGATATGCCCAATATCATCTTGCGCCTTTGATCTCCATCTTCGAGGCACGACATGATCACCATCGTCACCGGCATGACACCATGATATCCATCATCGTGTCTTCATAAAGTTGTCTCGCCAACTATAACTTCTACTACTATGGCTAATAGTTAGCAATAAAGTAATGTAATTACATGGCGCTTATATTGACTCGTAGGTCATACAATAAATTAAAACAACTCCTATGGCTCCTACCGGTTGTCATACTCATCGATATGCAAGTCATGATTCCTATTACAAGAACATGATCAATCTCATACATCACATATGTAATTCATCACATCCTTTTGGCCATATCACATCACATAGCATACCCTGCAAAAACAAGTTAGACGTCCTCTAATTGTTGTTGCATGTTTTACGTGGCTGCTATGGGTTTCTAGCAAGAACGTTTCTTACCTACGCAAAAGCCACAATGGTGATATGCCAATTGCTATTTACCCTTCATAAGGACCCTCTTCATCGAATCCGATCCGACTAAAGTGAGAGAGACAGACACCCGCTAGCCACCTTATGCAACAAGTGCATGTCAGTTGGTGGAACCTGTCTCACGTAAGCGTACATGTAAAGTCGGTCCGGGCCGGTTCATCCCACAATGCCGCCGAATCAAATTGACCAAATCATCGCCCACACCTACTTGTGTTCTACTCGTGCATAGAATCTACACATAGACATGACTCTGATCCACTGTTGGGGAACGTAGTAATAATTCAAAAAAAAAATCTACGCGTCACCAAGATCAATCTAGGAGATGCTAGCAACAAGAGAGAGGGAGTGCATCTTCATACCCTTGAAGATCGCTAAGCGGAAGCGTTACAAGAATGAGGTTGATGGATTCGTACTCGCGGCGATCCAAATCGCGGAAGATCCAATCCAAGCGCTGAACGGACGGCGCCTCCGAGTTGAACACACGTACAGCCCGGGGACGTCTCCTCCTTGTTGATCCAGCAAGGGGAGAGGAGAAGTTGAGGGAGAACTCCAGCAGCACGACGGCGTGGTGGCGATGGAGCTCGTGGTTCTCCCGCAGAGCTTCGCTAAGCACTACGGAGGAGGAGGAGGTGTAGGAGGGAGCATGGCTGCGCCAGGGGCAAGCGGTGCAGCTCGCATGCGCCTCCCCACTATATATAGGGGTGGAGGGGGCTGGTTTCTTGCCCTCCAAGTCCATTGGGATGTTGGCAAAGGTGGGAGGAAAGAAATCCCATCCTTTCCCTTCCCAACTGATTGTTATCCCCCCTTTTTAGGGATCTTGATCTTAGCCCTTCGGGATATGATCTTATTCCTTCTAAGGGGGGATCTTGGTGTTACTTGATCAGGGGTGTGGGGCCTTGCCCCCACTAATCACGTTCATGTGGCTCCTCCCCATGCAGGTGGGCCCCACTCCGGAACCTTCTAGAACCTTCCCGGTACAATATCGAAAAATCCCGAACATTTTCTGGTGGCCAAAATAGGACTTCCCATATATAAATCTTTACCTTCGAACCATTCTGGAACTCCTCATGACATCCGGGATCTCATCCGAGACTCCGAACAACTTTCGGTAACCACATACAATTCCCATTATAACTCTAGCATCACCGAACCTTAAGTGTGTAGACCCTAGGGGTTCGGGAACCATGCCGACATGACCGATATGCCTCTTCGGCCAATAACCAATAGTGGGGTCTGGATACCCATATTGGCTCCCACATGTTCCATGATGGTCTCATCGGATGAACCACGATGTCGGGGATTCAATCAATCCCGTATACAATTCCCTTTGTCCATCGGTATGTTACTTGCCCGAGATTTGATCGTCGGTATCCCTATACCTTGTTCAATCTCGTTACCGGCAAGTCTCTTTACTCGTTCCGTAACGCATGATCCCGTGGCTAACTCATTAGTCACATTGAGCTCATTATGATGATGCATTACCGAGTGGGCCCAGAGATACCTCTCCGTCATACGGAGTGACAAATCCCAGTCTTGATTCGTGCCAACCCAACAGACACTTTCGGAGATACCTGTAGTGCACCTTTATAGCCACCCAGTTATGTTGTGACGTTTGATACACCCAAAGCATTCCTACGGTATCTGGGAGTTGCACAATCTCATGGTCTAAGGAAATGATACTTGACATTAGAAAAGCTCTAGCAAACGAACTACGTGATCTTGTGCTATGCTTAGGATTGGGTATTGTCCATCACATCATTCTCCTAATGATATGATCCCAATATCAATGACATCCAATGTCCATGGTCAGGAAATCACAACCATCTATTGATCAACGAGCTAGTCAACTAGAGGCTCACCAGGGACATGTTGTAGTCTATGTATTCACACATGTATTACGGTTTCCGGTTAATACAATTTTGGCATGAACAATAGACAATTATCATGAACAAGGAAATATAATAATAAAAATTTATTATTGCCTCTAGGGCATATTTCCAACAATGGGGACACTCGGATGCGCCCGCCACGTCGGATCCGGCCCACTCAGGCCCATCTAACCCCACATAAAATGGACCCTATCTGGACTCCAGCCGAAACCCTAGCCGCATTCATTCCACCCCACTCCCCTCCCACACTACCAAGCCCCTCTCTAGCCTACTCCGGTGTTCTCCTCCATGGCGGTGCTTGGATCCAACTCTAACCTGTCCAAATCCGAGGACTGGGAGCTCATCCCTTGGAGCCCCGAGGAGCAGATGGCTGCCCACGCTGCTCTCCAATGCTCCAAGGAGGAGTGCGCCCTCCCGCGTTCTTCAGCAAGCTAGTGGGAATTTGTTGCGCAACTAGCACCTGGATCCGGGGCCAGCGGATCTCATCGCACGTCGCCGATAGTGGTCACCTCGAAAACATGATGCAACCCCTCCATGCCGCCGGAACCTTTTAGGTGGCACCTCGTCCCCACGACATCGTTGCGGAAACAGAGAACATTTGCACCTCCATGACAAGATGCAAATCCGAATAGGAGGGTCGGCATGCCTATCGCGCGAGGATTCAGGCGCAGCTTCAAATGGAGGCGGTTGTCGCAGCCCTCGAGGCGGCATCGGAGGAATCCCTCCGTGCCCGCATAGCCGAGAAGTGATGGAGGATGGCAGTCAAGGCGATGGAAAAATACCAAAGTAGGGCGGTCCGCGCCATGGTCGGACTGCCCCCGATGAGGAGAAAGACAAGGACGATGGTGGATCGGAGAGCTCTGGTAGTGAGCAGATCCTCGTCGATCCATTCTACATCTTTGGCCACTACTGCCTCAAGGACAGCAGGAATGGAAAAGGCAAAGGCAAGGGCAAGGCCGGCATGGATGAACTTATTAGGTCATCATTTCGTTCGTAGCTAGTATAGCATGCCAATTTTTGGTAGTCTGATGACATGTGTTTATCTATGTATGATGTCGCATGAGCTATTATGGATTTGAGTATTTGGTTTAGATGTTCCGGTTGTGGAGCAGCAATTTTGTGTGTTGTCCAGTCACTGCCTGCGAACGCCTGGGTGTGTCCGCGCGCATTTGGGGACCAAAGTTTGGTACTTGTGATTGTAGATGCTTTAATGGTTGTATGATAAATCATCAAAACACATATAGGGGTATCTAAGAGATGAGCTTTCATTTTGTGATCCGGAAAGCTATACACATATGATTTTTCCATAATTTTTTCTAAATTATTGTTAGAGCATCTCCAACGGGCGCCTAAATATGGCGCGCGCGGGAAAAAGGTGTTTTTAGCGCGTGTGGGCCGGTTTGGCGCTCTCCATTGGGCGAGGGAAACAATTGCGCACGCGCGAGCCCGCCAACCGCGCATCTCTCTCCGTTATTCTCCTCGTTTCTGGTGCCCCATCGCTGCCGCGACCTTGTTCCTCGCCTCCGGCGCCTTCTCCCCCGCCGTCTACATGCCGCCGTGCGCCCGGAGCAGCTCTGCCTATTGTGGCGTCCGTGCCCGCCCCTTCGGCGTGTAGTACACAGAGATCCGCTCAGGTAATACACCTCTCGGTCTTAGGATGTTCGAGACCTCCCATAAGGCTGCCCGCACGTATGACGCGGCGGCATGGCGCCTCTCGTGGCCACATTTGCAGAATTTCTCGGACGCGCGGACGTGCCTGCAGGCGCAGGACCTTGCGCCTCCGCCGCGGCTAATCACTGACGAGGACCACCGCATCCAGCGTAGGCGGGAGCGCCACTTCCTCAACACCGAGGTGGACGAGTACACCATGAAAGAGTGGCGCTAGTGCTTCCTGGAGGATGTAGCTGCCGAGAACGACTTCTGTGCGCAGAG
The DNA here is from genome assembly GCF_018294505.1 of Triticum aestivum. Lineage (NCBI taxonomy): Eukaryota > Viridiplantae > Streptophyta > Magnoliopsida > Poales > Poaceae > Triticum > Triticum aestivum. The sequence continues at coordinate 727,244,565 of NC_057801.1, forward strand.
GAGGGTGCATCGAGCCGCGGATCGGGCGGACATGCGTGCGCGAAAGGCACTTGCGATAGCGCAGTGCAAATTAGAATCTGCATCGACCTTTAACGACAATGATCCTTGGTGGGATGATGCGTTTTTGTCTTCATACTACACCACCGAGGAGGACGACAACAAGGAGTAGTTGTCTAGTATATTTGCATCATAGTGTTGTTTTTATATATTTCTATTTGTATCATATGGACTAGCTTGTGGTGTTGGCCTTGAGCTATGCTATTTGAATTTTATCTATATGTTATTTCATATTGTTCGTATGTGTTGCATCATAGTACCCGGTTGCTCGTGCGCGCCGGATTTTGCAGCACCTGCTGGAGCTATGGTGCTGCGCCTTATTTTGCAGCGCCTGCTAGAATAAGCACCCTCCTGTGCGCTAGAAAAAAAGGCTATTTCAGTGCTGTAAAAATAATTTAGCGCGCCGCGCATTGCGCGCCTGTTGGAGGTGCTCTTAGTAGGTTAGTGCAATAAAATATAAAACATAAACTGATAAGAAATGGCCATGATACCTTTAGAAAGTGTACATATTCTTAGCATGTATCATGAGTTACCGTCGCGGTCGCACAGGCTTTGATCCGTAGTGACGAGGAGGGTAGGCCAAGGAGGAGGGGCTGAGGAGTGGCGGCGCATGGTAAGTGTCGTGGTTCTAAGACTGAAAGTAGAAAGGGGGTAGGTATGGAGAGGCAAGATCTCAGCTATGGTGAAGGTGTACACACAAGATTTACGAGTTCAGGCACTTCGCGGAGGAAGTAATAGCCCTACGTCTCGGTGCCCGGAGGCGGTCGACTGGATTATATGTGCGTGGTGTTACAGGGGGTGCGAACCCTTGTCCCAGAGGAGGGGGTGGCTTATATAGAGTGCGCCAGGACCCCAGCCATCCTCCATTACAAGGGGTTTAATGTACATAAAGTAGGGGCATTACTGATAACGCCAACCATAAGTGCTATTAATGACCTTAAAGACTACAAGTGAATGTCTGACCGTTGCAGTGCTGAGTAACTCCTGGCCTTCAATAGGTCAAATGATTCCTTGTATGGTCGAGTGACAACAGGTAGGAGGGGTACCCGAGTGATATGATTGGTCGAGTGGATTGCACTCGACACCTTTGACTGGGGGTTCTTTGTTGCCTCTTGGACTTCTTATCTTCTAGGGTAGTGACCTTGGATAGGGCGTATAGGTCAGGCCTATGACCCTACCTCGGGTCTGTATCCTCATCAGTAGCCCCCGAATGGATTAAGGTTCGAGTGGAAAGTAGGTTGAAGTTGAACTTGTTCTGAGCTTTGTGTCTCGTGAGTGTTTTACGCAGGACGGAAGGCTTACGTTGGTACTTCAGATTCGATTTAGTCACCTTGATCCATTCAGAGAGTTGCCGACTGAACTTGTAGCATCATCCACCGAGTGCTGTCTTGGGGTGCAGAATCTTCAGCGCGATTGATTGTAGTGTATCCCGGATTTCACGGGATTCGAAATTTCGGGGAAGCGCGCGGGACGGGGCGTGCCGAAGTAAGCGGGGCGGATAAACAGTAGCGCCTCAATCTCCACGCCACCTTTTTTGCCACGTACGTCACGTGCGACTATTGCGGGATTTGACAGGATCGCCCGGTCCCACGCGTCAGCCACTCGGAAGCGGCCCTTTATAAGGCGACGGAGCCGAGGCATCTGTACAGTGCGCATCTGTTTTTCTTTCTTCTTCCTTTGCTTCTCCACTGCATCCAGCTCCTCCGCTCTCGATGCTGCCGCTCCGCCACCATGGTGAAGGACAAGATGGCAGCGCTGGAACGTGCGAAGAAGGCGACGGGGCCAGCCCGTCGTCATCACGCTCGGGGCTGCCGCCAAGTTGGATCCAGGTCGATTGGATCCGGTCTTCGCTCCGGTAGGAAGATCTTGATGAGCTGGTGGAGTCCGGGCTGATCACCAAGGGTGCGGCAAGGCTGCCTAAGGGGGAGATGGAGCCGCAGCCTCGACCGGGTGAGTGTGTACTGCTCGCCACCCACATTGATCGGGGTTTCTCGCTTCCTCCGCACCCCTTCTTTCGGGGCTTCCTGAACTTCTTCGGTGCCCAACTCCATCATTTTTCTCCCAATACCATCACGTATCTTGCCACGTTCGTGTCCATGTGTGAGAACTTTCTGGGGTGTCGACCGCACTGGGGTCTTTTCAAACATATTTTCACCATCCGTTCTCAGTCGGTGAAGAAAGCGAACACAAGTGATGAGAAAACCCATGTCATTCAGATGTGTGGGGCTTTTTGTATCCAGAAGAGGCAAAGGAGTTCTTTCCCTTCCATAACTCTCCCTGAGTCGGTTAGGGGCTGGCAGTCGACCTGGTTCTACTGCCAGGACCTCCCAACTCTAGGTCAGTTGAACGACCTTCCCCACTTCACTTTTGACCGTGTCCAGACTCCTTCCTCACTGAAAGTGACTGCTGCTGAGAACGTGGAGACGAAGATGCTGGTTGAGAAAGTGGTCCAACTGATCAATGAGGGTGTCACTGGCATGGACCTGCTGGAAGTATTCCTCAGTCGACGCATCCAGCCTCTTCAGGCTCGTGACCATCCCATGTGGCTGTACTCTGGGGCTGACGACACTGCTCGTGTTCATCCAAAGGAAGTGCGAGCCAAGACCGTGGCCATGTGGTTGAAGAGCATTACAAGCAACAAGGACAACCCAGAGGAGCCAGGAGAGTCGTCCCCTTCAGTGATGACAATCAGCCCGACAAGGTATGTTCTTTATTCCGACTGTCTTTTGTGTACACATTCCGACTGCCCTTGAGCTCGACTGACTTTTACTCGACTTCTTGCCTTGTAGGTTTTTACCGACATGTATTCGATGCCCAACAGAGGACAAGTTCTAGAGCAGGGCCAGGAGGGAGAGGCCAGCGCGAAGGAGAGCGGTGAATGGGAATCTTCGGATGAAGACGACGAGGAGGAAAGTGAGGAGTCAGACGACGAGGAAGCGGTCGACTCGCCGCCACGCTCTGAACACCAATCCAAGCAACACCATGACCCGGTGAGCGGGCGCGGAAAGAACATGGCCCCAAGTATCCACACGCAGAAGCGCACTCGGACATCGACTCCGAAACCGACAGAGAAGGTCGCCAAGCATCCCAAGGTTGCTCCTCCAAAGAATCGGAAGACTTTGCCGAGGATCAAGATCGACGTCCCCGTTGCTTCAGGGTGAGTATCTTTCTTGCATTTATCTAGGCCGACTGAAGCTTCTGTTCTGAACGAATGGATCATGTATCTTTCTAGCCCAACCTCTGCTGCGACTGACATGGATCTCGACAAAGCTCCAGGAGATGAGGAGACCGATGACGTGGCTACCTCTCGAGCTGGTAAGTTCGTTCGACCAAAACTCATTAGTCAATTGAGTTATCGGTCGGTTGAATTTCTGATGTTTTTCTTTTGCTGCAGTTCCGTGAGACATCGTCATGCTTCCCGATGATGAAGAAGAAGAAGTTCCTCTACAGGAGAGGAGGAGGAGAGGCGGGGGCTCAAGAAGGAGAGGGCTTGAAGTTCAAGTCCCTCAATCGACGCCGGTGCTTGAGGCGGTGGTCGAACATTCCGCAGATCCGGTTAGGACCAACGTCACATTCGCCAACCCACTAACGACTGATCGTCCGTCGGGGTCAACTGCAACGGCTCCTGCTGCTCCAGTGCAACTCCACGCATCCGACCTAGTAGCTGCCTCGGCCGCCTTGGAGCCATCACTTTTTGCTGCATACCAGACCCCAGATGATTCACCAAGTGCTGCCAGGGAGGCTCTTCGCCAAGTGAACCTTGTTATGGAGCAGGTGAAGGTGATGCACGAGGCCAGCCAGGTGGCCTATAATGCCAGCACAGCTCTGCAGACTAATGTTAAGGTCAGTGAACTCCCGACTGAACTTTTGAATGATGTTTTATATCTGATCACCCACTAGGGTGTGCTTGTTTTTAGAATTTAGGAAGTCTTCCACTCCACTCGACTCCTGCCGAGTCTTAGTGTTCTGTCCGAACCAGTGGGGGCACGCCGAGTGCACCCACTGGGTGTAGTCCCCGAGACCACGGTCGACTGCTGGTAGTCGGCTGAGGTCTTAGAGTCTTCTTTTTACTTTTTTTTGACTCACGTTGGGCAGACCATGCTGAGTGTTGATCTAGATCAGTGGGGGCACGCTAAGTGCACCCACTGGGTGTAGTCCCCGAGACTACTGTTGAATATTTGATTCAGCAATAGTCTTAGAGTTACTTTCACTGTCATTGTCTTTTATTTCTGTCGACTGATACATATCTCTCGCTGACTGCAGAGGTCTTGTGATCTTGGAGCTCGGCTTTCTGAGTTAAATAAGAAGCACATCAGCCTCGAACTTGATCTTGAACTTGTAAAGAAGAACCTCAAGACTGCTCAAGAAGAAACATCCATCATGGGAGGTAATCAATTGACACTTGTCCACCCAGTAGCTCGCGCCTTTCAGTGTTTTTTTCTTTCAGTCTCTTTGAACCGAGTGACTTCACACAAGAAGATGTGCATAGTGAAATCCGTCAGCTTCAGGCTCGTCTGAAGAGTGTTGTTTCTTTAGAGAGAATGAAGGAAGCTCTAGAGAAGAAGGATCAGGACCTTGCTGCTGCTCAGAAGGAAGCACGAGAGAAGACAACGCTTGCAGACAAGAAGCTGGCTTCGGTCGGCAAGTTGGAAGAGGAGAACACGAAGCTGAAGACTGCCATCTCTGAAGCCAATCGGGAAGTTGAGCAACTGAAGAAGGACAAGGAGAACCTGACCAATGAAGTTGGAGGCCTCAGAGCCAGGACAGGCGAGCTGGAGTCCTATCTAGGACAACTTGCCGCAAAACTAGTTCTGAAGCTTGAAGGTACCGCCGCTCAACTGGTTAGTTGTCGTCGACTGAAGTATCTTGTTATATTGTCGACTCACTATTTTTCCTGATTGTGCAGAACTTTGTCAGGATTTTGAGGCTGAGACCGGGCGGGTCGAGACACGTCTCGACCCCATCAATTGTCCTGCGAAAGATGATGTTGCGATGAACTTGCTGCGGTTGGAATCACGCTTGGACGATGCCATTGCTTATCTGGCTCAACTGAAGGTGGCGATGACTTGGGTTGACGCCGAACTCTGGCCTCAGGTGGAACTTTCACAAGATCTTGAGTCGCTGATGGCTCGACTAAGTCAGGTCCCTGGCCGGGTGCAGGAATGGAAGAAGTCGTCTGCTCGCTGTGGCGCTGACATCGCCCTGTCATTGGTCCGAGTGCACTGCAAGGATGCTAGAGAAGACAAGTTGGCGGCTCTCAAGGTTGTGAATACTAAGAAGCACACCTTCTAGTCCTTCATGGACACCTTCCTTGAGGCTACCACGTGCACACAACATTGATCTTGACAACTTCTGTGATCCAGCCAGCTCTTCTCCTGACAAGTGATTGAAAAACATTATGCTTCACCTTTATTTGCCTCGGAATGCCGAGTGATTTTTTAATCGTTGAAACTCCTTCGGGCCTGACGCCCGAATTAACGCCCCGGATGTAACTTTCCATAATTGTAACTCCAACTCTTGCCATTTCCGGCTATGTGATATGATATTTCCTTCGAGGTTAGGTTTTGTCTTCGTTTTGCATTTTGTTCATGTCAGGCTTTTCATCTCTTTGCTTCATGTGCATTGCATCATGTCATTTAATTTTTGCAATTCATCTAAATAAATTGTATGGATCTTCGATCCATTTAAATCGAGGGAAGGGTGACTTCTCTTTATAACATATCCTCCCAATATTAGGGAGCTATTATAAAATTTTCCATTGATGTGGAATTACCTTTGACACACTTGCAAAATAATTCCCCATGCCTTTGTTATCTTAATTCTTGGTCTCCAACCTTGCCATATATTCTTTCGTCATTTTCCGGAGCCCCACCGAAATCCTCAACATTTTTGGACCTTCCTTTTATCAAGTCCTAGTTCAAACCCATTTGAATTAAATTCAAATGAGTTTGAATTTACATCTTTCAATCATGGCTTTTTCTATTTTTCGGAACAAGCATATTTTTGTGAGTCCGGGAAAATAATCCCCATGCCCAAACTCTTTCTCTAACCTTTTCTTTTCTTCCCTTTCCTTTCTTTTTCTCTGTTTTAAGAGAAGAGAGGAGAGAGGAGCCAGGCCAGCCGGCCACTTCGGCCTGACCAACCAGATCGACCCGTTCCACCAGCCCAGTTAGGCCACCCACAGGCCCAGCCGCGCCCCGCTCCTAACCCTAGCCGCACCCAGCGCCCGATCCCCAACTCCCATCGATCCTCTCCATCCTCCTTCCGCCGTGACGCACACACACAGAGAGGAGCGAGAGCCCCGTTCGCTCGATCCCCATCTCTCTTCCTCCCCTCGATCCCGCAACTCCCCTTTTCTCCTCGCATCGCCTCTCCACCTCCTCGCGCCGGCCGCTCGTCCCTTGCCTCTGCCGCCCAGCCCGGCCGCCATCGTCGGGCTCCCAAGCTCCTCCTCCCGCCATCGCCGACGAGCTCCACCAGGAGCCCATGTTCCGCTGATCTCCTGGCCCGACGGAGACCTCTCCTGCTTCGCCTCGCCTGCCCTCTGTCGTTCGCCGCCGTCATTTGCTACCCCGACCTCCGCGACCACCACCTCCGGCCTCCCCGTCCTCTGCTTCGCCTCCTCGCCCCCTGCTTCCGCCTCGACAACCTCCCATGGATGCAACCACCTTTGCGGCCAAGGCCAATGCCGGCCACTTCTTCCAGCCGGTGCTCGGCCATGCGCCAGCATCCAGCAGCTCGAGCGGTCCTCGGTGACCTCCCGAGGCAGAGCCTTGCAAGTCCCTCGATGCCTCGATGCCCTTTCAGTTCTTCAAGATTGCCAAGACCAGTGATGCACCAAGTATGCGTGTACGTCTATCGTTGCTATGGGTCCATCAAAACCAAGTGCATCGACCGTCATCCAGAGCACCGGGGCACTGGTTGCCTCTAGTTGCGGGTGCTTCGTTTGAGATTCATCGAAACATCGCCAAGTACCTCTACGCACGGATACGCAAGACCGTGTCGGATATCGCCAACTTCCATTACGAGATGTACCACTACCGTCGCCAAGATCGCGAGTACCTCTACCTTCGCGGTGTACGACTACTTCCCACGACGACCCGTGAACGTCTACTTTCACTACCGTTGCGAGAATGACTACTTCCTTCGTCGAACCCGTACCGCTCCGAAATGCACGCTTCAAAGGTATAATCCCGAGATGACGACCGCCCATGACCGAATGCATGTGTGTTGTATGAAATGCTCGTGTGTGCACCGTGTCCGAGTTGTCATTTCACGTTCCTCGTTTGCCATGCCGCCTTCCCGTGGGAACCCGGAATCCGGGAGCACCCCACCATCCTTGCATGACACGCTCACCCCCACTTTCTTTTGCACCGACTTCTCGACGAGTTGTCGGATCATCAAAATGTTGCCGTGGCACCATTTCCATTGTCGTTGCCATGGCACCCCTTTCGTTCCGCCATGGTGACCAAATGCTTCATAACATGCTCATGTCAACATTTTCATAAAAATTGCATAAACCTTGATTATGTCATCCACATCATGTTAACAACATTTAAATGGTTAAAATTGAGTTTGCATTAAATTGCTAAATGACATGAGGATTTTCCGGAATTGTTGTTTGTTGTTCCGGCCTCATTTAAACTTGTCTAAATAGGTAGTCTAATTATGCTTCACCTCTTGCCATGTTTATAACAACATGTAATATTGTTGTGTTCCTAAACGAGATAGAACTAAATAATTGATGTGGTGTTTCGTCAATATGCAACTCGTTGCATACTGAGCACCACTTAACTTGTAGTGTTGTTTGTGCATATTGCCATGCCATGCCTCATTAAACCGGACATGCATCATACTTGATTGTGCATCATGCCATGATTATGCTTGTGTGTTTACCATGTTGTTTGCTTCTTTCCGGTTTGCTTCTCTCGTTAGCTTCGGTTTCGTTCCGGAGTTGTGAGGATTCATTCGACTACGTCCCTTCATCTTCTTCATGGACTCGTTCTTCTTCCTAGCGGGATTTTAGGCAAGATGACCGTCACCTTGGATCTGACTACTATCATTGCTATGCTAGTTGCTTCGTTCTATCGCTTTGCTGCGCTACCTATCTTTTGCTCTTCAAGCCTCCCAAATTGCCATGTCAGCCTCTAACCTTTGTCACCCTTCCTAGCAAACTATTGTTTGGCTATGTTACCGCTTTGCTCAGCCCCTCTTATAGTGTTGTTAGTTGCAGGTGAAGTTGAAGATTGCTCCATGGTGGACATGATTATGTTGGGATATCACAATATCTCTTATATTATTAATGCATCTATATATTTGGTAAAGGGTGGAAGGCTTGGCCTTATGCCTGGTGTTTTGTTCCACTCTTGCCGCCCTAGTTTCCATCATACCAGTGTTATGTTCCCGGATTTTGCGTTCCTTATGCGGTTGGGTGATTTATGGGACCCCCTTGACAGTTCGCTTTGAATAAAACTCCTCCAGCAAGGCCCAACCTTGGTTTTATCATTTGCCTCACCTATCCCTTTTTCCCTTGGGTTTCCGGAGCCCGAGGGTCATCTTTATTTTAGCCCCCCCCGGGCCAGTGCTTCTCTAAGTGTTGGTCCGAAACGAGCAACCTGCGGGGCCACCTCGGGGAAACTTGAGGGTTGGTTTTACTCGTAGCTTGACTTATCCGGTGTTGCCCTGAGAACGAGATATGTGCAGCTCCTATCGGGATTGTCGGCGCATCAGGCGGCTTTGCTGGTCTTGTTTTACCATTGTCGAAATGTCTTGTAAACCAGGATTCCGAGACTGATCGGGTCTTCCTGGGAGAAGGTATATCCTTCGTTGATCGCGAGAGCTTATCATGGGCTAAGTTGGGACACCCCTGCAGGGTATTATCTTTCGAAAGCCGTGCCCGCGGTTATGTGGCAGATGGGAATTTTTTAATGTCCGGCTATAGATAACTTGACACCAGATCCGAATTAAAATGCATCAACCGCGTGTTTAGGCGTGATGGTCTCTTCTCGGCGGAGACCGGGAAGTGAACACGGTTTTGGGTTATGTTTGACGTAAGTAGGAGTTCAGGATCACTTCTTGATCATTGCTAGCTTCACGACCGTTCCTTTGCTTCTCTTCTCGCTCTTATTTGCGTATGTTAGCCACCATACTTGCTTAGCCGCTCCTGCAACCTCACCACTTTACCCCTTCCTTTCCCATTAAGCTTTGCTAGTCTTGATACCCATGGTAATGGGATTGCTGAGTCCTCGTGGCTCACCAGATACTATCACAACAGTTGCAGGTGCCGATGATACCAGTGCAGATGATGCAACCGAGCTCAGATGGGAGCTCAACGAAGATCTTGGTCATTGCTATGTTTCGTTTCATGTTGATCAGTAGTGGAGCCCAGTTGGGATGATCGGGGATATAGTAGTTGGGTTATCTTCTTTTCTTTTGGCTTCGTCCGTAGTCGGACTATGTGTGTACTCTGAATGATGTATGATTTATTTGCTCATTGTGTGAAGTGGCGATTGTAAGCCAACTCTTTATCCCATTCTTGTTCATTACATGGGATTGTGTGAAGATGACCCTTCTTGCGACAAAACCACCATGCGGTTATGCCTCTAAATCATGCTTCGACACGTGGGAGATATAGTCGCATCATGGGTTCTACAAGTTCTTAATCAGAGCCATCCCCGACTTAGGAGCCCCCTGCTTGATTGTTTGCTGGCGTTGTTGAGTCTAGAAAAAAAATGTTTTGAGTCTTAGGATTATATATACCGGAGAGTAGGATTCTTTTTACTCCTCAGTCCCTTCGTCGCTCTGGTGAGGTCTCCTGACGTAGATGTTTTGACTTTCCTCTCCTCAAATTTCACTAAATTGTTTTTAGGATCACGCGGGTATCTTGGAATCGTTCCGATGGTTTTGTGACGAGAACATTGTTCTTGGTGCCTCCTGTCTTTGATGTGGCAGTGACCCGGGGAGTTGAGCTCCGAGGTGTTGTCGTCATAATTTTATTGTTGCAGTTCTGGAATAGCTGAGTTTTGCCGACATCGAAAATCTCTTTTATGCAGTTGTTGGTGAGATAACCTCGACGCCACCTAGTACCGGGGTGGGAGTTTGGGAGTATTGCCATAGCTAGTATAACGGATGCTTTTCGAAGGTTGAGGTACACGATTTCCGGAGGTTTCTTGGTTATGTGTTGACGGATGGATACAGCTGGATGTAGGGATTGTTAGTTTGGGTGAGATATATTGCTTCCCCTGTATCCCCAACACCAGATTGCAAAACCAGAAAGTTTTGGAGTTTTATAGGTGGGAATTCAAGTAGCTCTAGTTTTTTTCTTTCTGACAGATGCATGATATGAGATTGGGGTTCGACATCTAGTGGTCCGCCTATCCACGGTCGTTTTTACAGTGGTCTCATTGTGTCTTAAAGAACCCTTGGCTGTGCTGGTTCAGGGACACTTCGTATGTCATGTGCACTGCCTTGTACATGATGGTGTTGTACGATCGAGCCCGTGTGGGCCCCACCACCAAAACTTCGGACGAAATCTCTATCATATGTTTGTTCCGGCTTATTCTGCAAGCCAAATCCTTTGTTTTGTTTTATTTGTGGTATTCGAGTTGCTTGGAAGTCAAATATTGAATCCATACCTTCCCTAAATGGTGTTCTCATATTTCTATGGGAGTGCTAATCCTTCTTGATCATCGAGGTTGTCATGTTAATTCGTTCCAAGCGGTGTGCTTCTTTTCAAGTGGATCCGATCATTCTCCCCATCTGCAAGATCATTTCTAAGTTTTCTCAATGGTGTTTGTTTCATCCGTCCCAAGTTACCTTTGTTTTCCCGCCCTCCCACCCTTAACTTCAAGGACTCAGATTTCTTAATCGGGTATCCATTTTATTGATGGGAAGTCTCTCCATTCTTTTCCGGCAATGTTTTTATCCGGTGATTCTCAAGAAGATACTAATGGAGCTTCAAGTTTATCATTCTTCGTTCTCTTTTCTTCTCTAGTGGATTCAATTTGAGCTTTGTCGATCATATCCTTTCCTCGTTTCAAATGTTTTCTCATGCCGGTGCACCTATTAATCATTCACTTCTCGATATTCCTTCGTTCTCGAGTGTTGAATATATCTCAGAAGGCTCGTATTTTCATTCAAGATCCGTTCAAGCTATTTGGTGATTATTATCTCGTTCTAGTCATTTAATTCAACCAGTGCAATCTCTCTTCAAAATCGTTCAATGGTGTTTTCTTTTGAGTGGGCCCTAACCCACAGGTTTTTTTCCAAGATCTTACCTGACTCTTCTAACTTATCCGGAGCGATTCTCAAATTCTTTCAAAGTTTGACATAAGAATGATTTCTCAACAGTCAAATGTATCCTCCAAGTTCGCTTTCATATTCTTTTCATCGCTAGTTCAACCTTTCTGCTCTTCATTCTGGAGTGTCTCAACAATTCATGGTGGTGTTTATCGTCGTCATTCTCGGATTTTGAAGACCGAAGAAGAGTTTTTCCTCCAAATCTTATCTGTTCTCTCAGAGATGTGTAGTTCAAGCTTGATGCCATCCTCTCATATTTATTTTTGATTGTGAAAATTATTTTCACCCATCCGGAGCATTTCATGAGTTGTTTCCATTTCTTCCTCCGAAGGCCATCATGTCATAATTTTTCATTCTCAACGTGTAGCTGTCATTCTCCAAATCTTACCGGTGAGTCATTCAAATATTCTCTAATCAGCTCGTGGTCTCTTCGTTCACTTGTATCTAAATTCTCTCAAGTATATTCGTTCATTTTCTAACTCTTCCTGGTGTTTTTCTATCTTTTCTTTGTTCATTTTCAATTCTTACGGTGGTTCATCCAATATTCCTCTTCCGTTGTTATCATATCAATTCATTCGTTCTTTTCAATTCCTACCGGTGGTTCGCTGAAGACCTTATTCAAGTTTGTGTTATATCTCTCTTAATTCTTTCAACGAAAATAAGTAGTATGCCAAATCGTTTGCTTGTCATCAATTTAAATTGGTGAAGGATACGCAGAACGCAATTCTTATTATTGTTTCATCCAAGTAATCTAGTTTCTTCTTTCCAGAGTTGTTCATCATGTCACATTTCTCGGTTCGAGTTGCTTCATCTTTTCTTCTCCGGAGTTCCAAGTTTTCGGCATTATCTTGTCGTGAAACTCCTTCTAAATCATCACAAGGCTTCACCTTGTGTTTTCAACTTCCCATTATTTTTATCATCCTTTTATTACCAGAGTTCTTCATGGAGGCTCTACATGGTGGTTCATCAAGGATTCCTTTCATCCTTCAATTGTTCTTCAAGATTTCTCTCGAAGTTAAGATCCGCCAAGCTACACTCTAAAATAAACATGGTGCCCAACACATGTTTTGTTTTCTGAGGAGTTCAAGTATTTTTCTTCTTGCATTTCGAAGTGCAATTCTTTCCACCTTATCTTTTGAGATGGTGATATGTCATTCTTGATAATTTCCCTTCGTGTTTCGTGATTCACATGTTGTCAAGAATGAGGTATTCTAAATCCATTAATCTCTTCGTTGGAGTTATCTTGTGTCATATCTCACCTAAAACCTTCCCTAAGGAATGTTGCTATTGTGGTGTTTATCAATGATCCAAGTTATCTCTCTATCATCTTGGTGGAAGAAATTTTTCATCTCGTCGGTGTTATCAATTATATTATTTGTTTCCTTAGTGGCAGAATCTCGCCTAAATTTTGAGAAGTTTTTCATAAGCCCACTACAAGCTTATTCATTTCGTTGTTGGTTTTCCAACAACTCCGTTATAACCTTCTTGGTAGGGTGCTTTCCAAGTTCTCTTGTGGCAAAAGTTGTCATTTTCTTCTCCGTCCCTTTATCCCAATGGTCTAGCTTCTATTCTTTCGTTACGGAGGCAGTGTGTTGTCAATTTCATCAAGTATCATCCCATATTCTCAAGTTCATGTTCAATTCCTTCCATTTACAGTCGTAGTGCTGCCAAAATTATATCATTCTTATTCATTCTTATCTCGTTTCAACCAGAGTGGGTTCAATTCCTTCTTGTTCATTGTGCTCAGCTTTGCAACCTCCAATGTTAACATGGTGTTCCTTGTTTCTCTTTTCTACTGGAATGCTCTCAATTTCGTTCAACTCTATGGTGTTATTCTTTCAAGTTTTCAACCTCTCGAGGTTCATTGGTTTCACTCGTTTGTCAAAGAAGCAACTTTGCCTTACCTCTTTCTCTTCCGCTTCTCTCCGATGCCATCCTAGATCTCGGGACGAGATCCTCTTGTAGTGGTGGAGTGTTGTAACACCCCGGATGTAACTTTCCATAATTGTAACTCCAACTCTTGCCATTTCTGGCTATGTGATATGATATTTCCTTCGAGGTTGGGTTTTGTCTTCGTTTTGCATTTTGTTCATGTCAGGCTTTTCATCTCTCTGCTTCATGTGCATTGCATCATGTCATTTAATTTTTGCAACTCATCTAAATAAATTGTATGGATCTTCAATCCATTTAAATCGAGGGAAGGGTGACTTCTCTTTATAACATATCCTCCCAATATTAGGGAGCTATTATAAAATATTTAGGGGTGGAAAGTGGTCGCGGATAATCCAAAATATCCGATTTTCGTATTCGAGAAAATGCCTATTCGTATCCGAAACATCCGCATCCGAACCAAAATGGAAATGGAAACTATCCGTATCCGAATTTATTTAACAAATAAAAAATAAAATATGGTATGAGCTTTTGACACAAATATGGATATGGAAGTGGATATATTCGTATCCGAATAAGATTATGGGAGGTAATTTTTAAAATTCTAGCCCAAACATTCCAATTATCCAACATAAAAGCCAAATAAGTGGTCAGGAATTACTCTTCGTGTGATTAAACTTAGAAATTATTATACATTACAATAGGATTTATTCATAAACCTATTTATCATTGACTTATTGTATGTCACAAGTTGATTATTTCATGTCACATAGCTATTGACTAGTATACTTAAGCAATATGTCGCTATTATTCATATCCGTTCCGAATCAAGAAAATATCCGATACGTATCCGATAACATCCGTATTTGCATTCATATTCGTTTTGAAAATATGAAAACGAAAGTGGTAAGAGCACTATCCGATCCGCATCCGATCCGTTTCCACCCCTAAAAATATTCCATTGATGTGGAATTACCTTTGACACACTTGCAAAATAATTCCCCATGCCTTTGTTATCTTAATTCTTGGTCTCCAACCTTGCCATATATTCTTTCGTCATTTTCCGGAGCCCCACCGAAATCCTCAACATTTTTGGACCTTCCTTTTATCAAGTCCTAGTTCAAACCCATTTGAATTAAATTCAAATGAGTTTGAATTTACATCTTTCAATCATGGCTTTTTCTATTTTCTCGGAACAAGCATATTTTTGTGAGTCTGGGAAAATAATCCCCATGCCCAAACTCTTTCTCTAACCTTTTCTTTTCTTCCCTTTCCTTTCTTTTTCTCCGTTTTAAGAGAAGAGAGGAGAGAGGAGCCAGGCCAGCCGACCTCTTGGGCCTGACCAACCAGACCGGCCCGTTCCACCAGCCCAGTTAGGCCACCCACAGGCCCAGTCGCGCCCCGCTCCTAACCCTAGCCGCACCCAGCGCCCGATCCCCAACTCCCATCGATCCCCTCCATCCTCCTTCCGCCGCCACGCACACACACACAGAGGAGCGAGAGCCCCGCTCGCTCGATCCCCATCTCTCTTCCTCCCCTCGATCCCGCGACTCCCCTTCTCTCCTCTCAGCGCCTCTCACCTCCTCGCGCCGACCGCTCGTCCCTTGCCTCTGCTGCCCGTCCCGGCCGCCGTCGTCGGGCTTCCGAGCGCCTCCTCCTGCCGTTGCCGACGAGCTCCACCCGGAGCCCGTGTTCCGCTGATCTCCTGCCCCGCCGGAGACCTCTCCTGCTTCGCCTCGCCTGCCCTCTGTCGTTCGCCGCCGTCATCTGCTACCCCGACCTCCGCGACCACCACCTCCGGCCTCCCGTCCTCTGCTTCACCTCCTCGCACCCCTGCTTCCGCCTCGACAGCCTCCCATGGATGCAACCACCTTTGCGGCCAAGGCCGACGCCGACCACTTCTTCCAGCCGCTGCTCGGCCATGCGCCAGGATCCAGCAGCTCGAGCGGTCCCCGGTGACCTCCCGAGGCAGAGCCTTGCAAGTCCCTCGATGCCCTTTCAGTTCTTCAAGATTGCCAAGACCAGTGATGCACCAAGTATGCGTGTACGTCTACCATTGCTATGGGTCCGTCAAAACCAAGTGCATCGACCGTCGTCCAGAGCACCGGGGCACTGGTTGCCTCTAGTTGCGGGTGCTTCGTTTGAGCTTCATCGAAACGTCGCCAAGTACCTCTACGCACGGATAAGCAAGACCGTCTCGGATATCGCCAAGTTCCACTACGAGATGTACCACTACCGTCGCCAAGACCGCGAGTACCTCTACCGTCGCCGTGTACGACTACTTCCCACGACGACCCATGAACGTCTACTTCCACTACCGTGGCGAGAATGACTACTTCCTTCGTCGAACCCGAACCGCTCCAAAATGCAAGCTTCAAAGGTATAATCCCGAGATGACGACCGCTCGTGAACGAATGCATGTGTGTTGTATGAAATGCTCGTGTGTGCACTGTGTCCGAGTTGTCATTGCACGTTCCTCGTTTGCCATGCCGCCTTCCCGTGGGAACCCGGAATCCGGGAGCACCCCACCATCCTTGCATGACACGCTCACGCCCACTTTCTTTTGCACCGACATCTCGACCAGTTGTCGGATCATCGAAATGTTGCCGTGGCACCATTTCCGTTGTCGTTGCCGTGGCACCCCTTTCGTTCCGCCATGGTGACCAAATGCTTCATAACATGCTCATGTCAACATTTTCATAAAAATTGCATAAACCTTGATTATGTCATCCGCGTCATGTTAAAAACATTTAAATGGTTAAAATTGAGTTTGCATTAAATTGCTAAATGACATGAGGATTTTCCGGAATTATTGTTTGTTGTTCCGGCCTCATTTAAACTTGCCTAAATAGGTAGTCTAATTATGCTTCACCTCTTGCCATGTTTATAACAACATGTAATATTGTTGTGTTCCTAAACGAGAGAGAACTAAATAATTGATGTGGTGTTTCGTCAATATGCAACTCGTTGCATACTGAGCTCCACTTAACTTGTAGTGTTGTTTGTGCATATTGCCATGCCATGCCTCATTAAATCGGACATGCATCATACTTGATTGTGCATCATGCCATGATTATGCTTGTGTGTTTACCATGTTGTTTGCTTCTTTCCGGTTTGCTTCTCTCGTTAGCTTCGGTTTCGTTTCGGAGTTGTGAGGATTCATTCGACTACGTCCGTTCATCTTCTTCATGGACTCGTTCTTCTTCCCAGCGGGATTTCAGGCAAGATGACCGTCACCTTGGATCTCACTACTATCATTGCTATGCTAGTTGATTCGTTCTATTGCTTTGCTGCGCTACCTATCTTTTGCTCTTCAAGCCTCCCAAATTGCCATGTCAGCCTCTAACCTTTGTCACCCTTCCTAGCAAACTATTGTTTGGCTATGTTACCGCTTTGCTCAACCCCTCTTATAGCGTTGTTAGTTGCCGGTGAAGTTGAAGATTGCTCCATGGTGGACAGGATTATGTTGTGATATCACAATATCTCTTATATTATTAATGCATCTATATATTTGGTAAAGGGTGGAAGGCTTGGCCTTATGCCTGGTGTTTTGTTCCACTCTTGCCGCCCTAGTTTCCGTCATACCGGTGTTATGTTCCCGGATTTTGCGTTCCTTACGCGGTTGGGTGATTTATGGGATCCCCTTGACAGTTCGCTTTGAATAAAACTCCTCCAGCAAGGCCCAACCTTGGTTTTACCATTTGGCTCACCTAGCCCTTTTTCCCTTGGGTTTCCGGAGCCCGAGGGTCATCTTTTTTTTAGCCCCCCCGGGCCAGTGCTTCTCTAAGTGTTGGTCCAAAACGAGCAACCTGCGGGGCCATCTCGGGGTAACTTGAGGGTTGGTTTTACTCGTAGCTTGACTTATCCGGTGTTGCCCTGAGAACGAGATATGTGCAGCTCCTATCGGGATTGTCGGTGCATCGGGCGGCTTTGCTGGTCTTGTTTTACCATTGTCGAAATGTCTTGTAAACCAGGATTCCGAGACTGATCGGGTCTTCCTGGGAGAAGGTATATCCTTCGTTGATCGCAAGAGCTTATCATGGGCTAAGTTGGGACACCCCTGCAGGGTATTATCTTTCGAAAGCCGTGCCCGCGGTTATGTGGCAGATGGGAATTTGTTAATGTTCGGTTGTAGATAACTTGACACCAGATCCGAATTAAAACGCATCAACCGCGTGTGTAGCCGTGATGGTCTCTTCTCGGCGGAGTCCGGGAAGTGAACACGATTTTGGGTTATGTTTGACGTAAGTAGGAGTTCAGGATCACTTGTTGATCATTGCTAGCTTCACGACCGTTCCTTTGCTTCTCTTCTCGCTCTTATTTGCGTATGTTAGCCACCATACTTGCTTAGCCGCTGCTGCAACCTCACCACTTTACCCCTTCCTTTCCCATTAAGCTTTGCTAGTCTTGATACCCATGGTAATGGGATTGCTGAGTCCTTGTGGCTCGCCAGATACTATCACAACAGTTGCAGGTGCCGATGATACCAGTGCAGATGATGCAACCGAGCTCAGATCTGGAGTTTCATGTTGATCAGTAGTGGAGCCCAGTTGGGACGATCGGGGATATAGCAGTTGGGTTATCTTCTTTTCTTTTGGCTTCGTCCGTAGTCGGACTATGTGTGTACTCTGAATGATGTATGATTTATTTGCTCATTGTGTGAAGTGGCGATTGTAAGCCAACTCTTTATCCCATTCTTGTTCATTACATGGGATTGTGTGAAGATGACCCTTCTTGCGACAAAACCACCATGCGGTTATGCCTCTAAGTCGTGCTTCGACACGTGGGAGATATAGTCGCATCGTGGGTGTTACACCCGAGCTTTTTAATCCGCGGTTTGGAACCTTTGGATTTATCTGAACTTGGTTTATCTTTGAATATGTTGTGTTTGTCTTTGAGTGGAACTCGTTCTTCACTCGGATTGGTTCTTGTACTTTTGATGCAGCTTCTGAGGAAGAGGCCGTAGTCGACCTATTGGACGAGCCCTGAGCAGCATTGATCAGCTCATCAGCGAGGCACTCAACAATGGTCTTGACGTTCCTGAAAGCAGCTCGCCTTGGTACCAGCTGTTGGATGAGCCTTTAGCAGCAATAATCATCTCATCAGCGAGGCATTCAGCAATGGTCTTGACGTTCTTGAAAGCAGCTCGCCTTGGCGCCAGATGTTGGATGAGCCTTTAGCAGCATTGATCAGCTCACCAGCGAGGCATTCAGCAATGGTCTTGACGTTCCTAAAAGCAGCTCGCCTTGTCGCCGGATGTTGGATGAGCCTTTAGTAGCATTGATCAGCTCATCAGCGAGGCATTCAGCAATGGTCTTGACATTCCTGAGAGTGGTTCGCCTTGGCAACACGCACAATCTCGTCCTTCTTCTTGATAGTGTAGCCTCGGGGAGGGGTCGTGGTTGACCTACACCACTCGGTAGGATTTTTTAAACTTGGGTGAGTACTGGGGACTGCAGCTAAGCCCCCGAGTGAGAGGATCGCTCGCAACTTGGTAGGATTTTTAAAATTAGGCGAGTACTGGACTGCAGCTAAGCCCCCCAGTGGGAGGAATGTCCGCCACTCGTTAGGATTTAAAACTTAGGCGAGTACTGGACTGCAGCTAAGCCCCCGAGTGGGAGGATCGCTCACCACTTGGTAGGATTTTTCAAACTTAGGCAAGTACTGGACTGCAGCTAAGCCTCCGAGTGAGAGGCTGGTTCACCACTCGGTACGATTTTTCAAACTTAGGCGAGTACTGGACTGCAGCTAAGCCCCTGAGTGGGAGGATTGCTCACCACTCTGTATGATTTTTCAAACTTAGGCGAGTACTAGACTGCAGCTAAGCCTCCAAGTGAGAGGCTGGTTCACCACTCGGTAGGATTTTTCAAACTTAGGCGAGTACTGGACTGCAGCTAAGCCCCCAAGTGAGAGGATTGCTCGCCACTCGGTAGGATTTTTTAAACTTAGGCGAGTACTGGACTGCAGCTAAGCCCCCGAGTGGGAGGATTGCCCGCCACTCGGTAGGATTTAAAACTTAGGCGGGTACTAGACTGCAGCTAAGTCCCCGAGTGGGAGGATCGCTCACCACTCGGTAGGATTTTTCAAACTTAGGCGAGTACTGGACTACAGCTAGGCCTCCGAGTGAGAGGCTGGTTCGCCACTCGATAGGATTTTTCAAACATAGGCGAGTACTGGACTGCAGCTAAGCCCCCGAGTGGGAGGATTGCTCACCACTCGATAGGATTTTTCAAACATAGGCGAGTATTGGACTGCAGCTAAGGCTCCGAGTGAGAGGCTAGTTCACCACTCGGTAGGATTTTTTAAACTTAGGCGAGTACTTGACTGCAGCTAAGCCTCCGAGTGAGAGGCTTGCTCACCACTCGGTAAGATTTTTCTTTTCAACTTAGGCGAAATGGATTCGCAGCTAAGCCCCCGAGTGAGAGGCTTGCTCACCACTCGGTAGGATTTTTCAAACTTAGGCGAGTACTAGACTGCATCTAAGCCTCCGAGTGAGAGTCTGGCTCACCACTCGGTAGGATTTTCTTTTTAACTTAGGCGAAACGGTTTCGCAGCTAAGGCACCCACTGGGGGATTTGGAACATGTAAAAAATGAACAACAATCATTCGGAAGAGTGTAAAATCATGTCTTTGATAATCAAACTAAAAGGTATTTCTTATTACATCTCAACAGTCTGAATGCTTAAGAGTAAAAGGGGCGGAGCAGCTCCACATTCCAAGCGCGTGGCTCGTCTTTATTTTATTCGACGTTGAAAATACGATATGCTCCGTTGTGGAGCACTTTGGTGACGAGGAAGGGCCTTCCCAAGCAGGAGCGAGCTTGTGTGGTTTTTGTTGGTCCACCCAAAGAACCAAGTCTCCCTCCTGAAATGCCTGACCTCGTGCTTCCCAAAGAGCAAATGAATTATCAGTGATGGGCGACTGAAGCGTAGTTGACCCTCGTGCCTTGGGAAGCACAAAAGGCTCTGAACTCGTCAGAATCGAAGTTTGACCCATTATCAGTGATGATGTTGTGCGGAACACCATATCTGAATGTCAATTCTTTGATGAAACTTACAACTGTACTTGCTTCAAGGTTTTTAATGGGCTTGGCTTCAATCCATTTGGTAAACTTGTCGACTGCTAGCAGCACATGTGTCGGGGATATACCCCGCGGTATGACCCGGCCGGAGTCGTAAACCGGCCGGGACTTGGTAAACCGGCAGATGGCTAAGACAGACGGTAAACCGGCAAGTGGTAAACCGGCGGAGAGTTAAGACATATGGCTAAGACAGATGGTAAATCGGTGTGTGTTAAACCGGCAGACAATGTTAAACCGGCAGACAATGTTAAACCGGTAGACAATGTTAAACCGACAGACGTTAAGAAGCCTAGGAAAGGAAGTCAAAATAGTTTAAGTTAAAGTCCGAGTTGGACTCCACATGTAACCCACCCCTTCAACATATATAAGGAGGGGCAGGGCTCCTCAAAGGGGGACAAGCAAGAAACAATCTTTAGGGCTAGACACAACTAGAGGAGAGCCGGTTTCCGGCGACTCCCTCGTGATGATAATGAGATCTAGCCTCAAACAGCATGTAGGGTTATTACCGGATGATGTTTCCCGGGGCCCGAAGCTGTCTAAACCCTTGTCTTGTGTTGCGTCTCTCGATTCCGCTCAATCCCTCTCAAGCTACCACATAGATGCGTTGGCTTCGCGACTAAGTCCTCACACTAAGGACATCTGACGTGTTAATTCCACGACAGTTGGCGCCCACCGTGGGGCCCGCGCATGGTGGTGTTGAGTTCTTGGAGGGATCGAGGAATTTGTGATCTTCCGGATAAAGAAGAGCCTGCATCAATTTCAAGTTTATTGGTTCAGATTTATAATCTGCGAGATTTGAGTTTAAGAAAAATTAGGGTTGAATCTGTGCGCCGCCGCATGCGACATGGCGTTCCGTCGGTCCGGAGCTAAATCAATTTCGAGAGCACCGCTGCAAGAGGCCAAGTGCAAAAAGGAGTTCCATCTGTACGGATAAAAATCATTACATTGCGGTTATTTTTTGGGTCTGATTCGCCGAGTTGTCGCCGCCGCGTATAGGATTTCCCGAGACGGTCGAATTGTTTCCATCACATCAAGCATCACAGCTTAATGGTTTCAAAGACTGGTATACTTCTCAACTAGTAGATCACCTAAAGCCAAATCGGTTTTCTTTGGTCAACTTTGATTGCTACAAGGAATCTACCAGAAGGTTAAGTAAAAAAAAGAGAGCATGTTTGCCTTATGGGAGCATACAGGAATCCAACACCTGATCGGTTTGACAAGTCAATACCAAGCTTGTACGAGGCCACGGGCTGAAACTCGGCTTCTGTTTTCATCTCTGAACCTCCACCACCGGGCGCGTCTCTGACTACCGCCCGTCCTCATGGACCAGCACCTCTCCAACTCGCTGATGCCTCAGCTGCGGCCCCTGCCGGAGTAGGCCTTGGGCCGCCGCCGCCTGTGAGCGGTTGCCTCCACCGGCGTCGCCCCTGCAGCTGCGCCAAGCCGCCGCAGCGACCCGCCATCCTTGACCCGCCGTGGTCGATCCGCCGTGGCTGGCGCGCCCACCGGATGTTGTACCACGCTATGACCTCGGAGCAATGTTCCCCTCGTCTTAGCCATGATCCGCCGCGCCCTGTGAACGGATCAGCCGTCGCGCCCTTCTTCATCCACTGGATTGAGCGGCTGTCGGGTCGTTCCCAGATCACTGCGAACCTTGCCTCGCTTTCGTTAACTCGCCGACGGTTTATGGCAACCCCCTGCGCCTTCCGAACCACTCCGACCGTGGCTTCACCTTGAGCCACCGTCGGACTCCACTTCAAACCGCTGTCGATGCCGCGGCTTTCCAGCTCCGTCAAGCCGTGCCGGTTTCTGCTCTGGGCTATGTCTGCACCCGTGGGCCGCCGTCGGGCTTTGCTGCCACAGAGCCATCAGCACGCCACGCCTCCTCCGGACCGCTATTGAGCCTGGCTACCCCTGCGCCACCAGTGCGTCTCAACCCGCCCGTTTCACCTTTGCCATTGACCTGCCGGCTTCTATACTCCAACGCCGGTTCTCTTGCGCTGCCACAAGACGAAGTCGACGCGGCCTCATCATCTTCTGAACCGCCAACGTAGAAAATCGTTGTTTTACCTCCAACGCGGATGAATCGCTGCCCGCGCGTCAGGCTTCATTTGTTCCAAGTCGCCGCGCTTCGCTGGGGAGCCGCCCGTCCTTGTTGTTGCGCTCGCCTTGCCACGGGTCTCCGAAAGCCACCTTCACTTCTGCTATAAACCGGCGTGGCCGGTTTTATTTCCCGTATGCTCGCTCTGCCGATCCAGAGGCTACATGTTGATCCGCCTCGCCATAGCCCGATGACCACGCACGCCCGCACCGAGTAGAGCCGAGTACAATCCCCCACGGGTAAACCGCCGCCACCGCGCCTGGAGCCGGCCCTGTCCACCGGCCTCCGCTGGAGCCTCTCCCCGAGTCGCCGCTATCAAGCTGCACCATGACCTTGTTTCTTCCACTGGTTCTGCTTGCCACCGCCTTAAATTTTCAGCAACGTGCCTCCGCCTCATGCCGTTCAAACCGCCGTCCGAGTCACCGTCCTGACCCGCCCGCCGTCTCCATGGTTGGCTCCGCCCGCCCGGGCCGCCGGGTCTTCGCGACCATCTCTGCTCCCACAGCGGTCGGCCCCGCCTGCGCCTGGCTGCCGGGTCGCCACTCCCGCGGATTCGATCGCAAGCTGCCGCTGCTTCAAGCCTCCCTTGACGGCGCCGTCTCCGCTGCTAAGGCCTGCGCCTCCACGGCCACTGGCTGGTGGTGCCTGCATCCTACCGCTGTTGTTCCCACCGGTGGTCGGTCGTCGGTGTTGTGCTATTGCTGTAAATGGGAGGAGGATTCTGGTTCTGAATACAAGCGAGCAAGCAAGAAAAATAGAAAATGTGTGTTTGTTGGAGACAAGGTGCAGAGAAAGGAAGCAGTACATGGAGTCCAGATGACATGTGTCAGCAAAGGGAGGCGGATGGCGTTCTGTCATTTTTTCTGCCGGTTTAGAAACAACGTTTTCCACATGGATCAAGTTATCCCTCTACGTACTTGACAGTTACAGCAGGAGGGGCGTCATGATTCACGAGCGACCTGTGTGTGCATGTGTTGAAACATGGATGGCATTTCAATCAACATGTTCCACGTACAAACATCATGTGAGATTAGAAAAAGACGAAGGAGGACAGGTTATATGGAGGCCTGGTAATACGGCTATACATAGGGGTGGAAAGTGGTCGCGGATAATCCGAAATATCCGATTTTCGTATTCGAGAAAATGCCTATTCGTATCCGAAACATCCGCATCCGAACCAAAATGGAAATGGAAACTATCCGTATCCGAATTTATTTAACAAATAAAAAATAAAATATGGTATGAGCTTTTGACACAAATATGGATATGGAAGTGGATATATTCGTATCCGAATAAGATTATGGGAGGTAATTTTCAAAATTCTAGCCCAAACATTCCAATTATCCAACATAAAAGCCAAATAAGTGGTCAAAAATTACTCTTAGTGTGATTAAACTTAGAAATTATTATACATTACAATAGGATTTATTCATAAACCTATTTATCATTGACTTATTGTATGTCACAAGTTGATTATTTCATGTCACATAGCTATTGACAAGTATACTTAAGCAATATGTCGCTATTATTCATATCCATTCCGAATCAAGAAAATATCCGATATGTATCCGTATCGGATAACATCCGTATTTGCATTCGTATTCGTTTTGAAAATATGAAAACGGAAGTGGTAAGAGTACTATCCGATCCGCATCCGATCCGTTTCCACCCCTAGCTATACAACCGTCCGTGCCGCACCAAGCTACCAGAAAATCCATTCAACACCAGCAACCGGGTTCATTCCATAAAAATACCAGGTGCTATCTTGTCTATTTATTTTTGGTGCATATTGTTTTTATCAAAGAACAATTACTCTGGTCTTCGCTATTTTTGGACAGGGTCATTATTTGCTACAAAGGTGTCGCAAAGGGGCGTGTGCCCAGATTATCGCACTAGGGCTGATCCGTGCCATGCTGCTAGACGGTTATATGGGTAAGTCGCCGTCTCCCGCTTCATCAACACACGGGACTAACTCGCCTGTCCGTGCTGGCTTACAACGCCGCGGCCAACTCGTCCGTCCGTGCCAGTTTACAACACTACGGCCGACTCTACCGTCCGCACCAGCGTACCATGCCGCGGCCGACTTATCTATCTGAGCCGCCTCTGATGTTGTGGTCGTCCTTGTCGTCCGTCTCTCACGGCCTGGTCTACATCAACATACCGGGCCGCACCTGTCTGCACGAGCTGTTTTTTGGAGTATGAGCAAGTCACAGCTTGGGTAGCCTGGTTTTTCTTTCAACAAAATGGAAGCAATTTATCATATACTATCAACCGCCATCTGCACTGGATGACTCAATGGGCAGGCGCACAAGTCGCCGCCACTAAATTTTGGTTCAACTTCAAATCGCCAGTTGAAAGGAACCATTGGCCGAGTTGCTGACACGACTCATACGGGATCATTTATAACCCGCCGCAGTCACCTCAACCTTCGGTGGATTCACATTGCGTTATCAACACCGATGATACATACCTTCTGCTATGGTCAAATACGGAGAATCTCAGGACAACTCCTTGAGTCATCTTAAGACTCGGGGGCTATGATGATATGACTCAGCAAGTCTTGCCAGTTTCAGCAAATTCAAGTGCCCCAGGATGTTGAAGGGAAAGATAACCCGGTCCCGGAGGCTACTATTATATAGATGAAAAAGTATATGACAAAATCCCGACTCAATGATGAAGTTCCGGGTCATCAGAAAGGATTCCAGTTCAAAATCCGGCTCAAGGGAGGTCAGTCTCATTGAAGCTCTCCAAATATCTGGTTTACAATCCGGTTCAAAGGAAATTTATCTATCATGAAGCTTCCAAGCTCTCAAATCCGGTTCAAAATCCTGGTTCAAGAAGAATTTATCTCTTGCAAAAAATTAAAAGTTGCCGAAGAGGACCTGTTGCCATGATGCACGGTTCAAACATGGATATCCCGCCTTATTGGCTTATCATATTATAGGTTACATGGGGGCTTCAGCTTACAAAGCAGAGTTATGTCCATTAATCCCGCTATCACGCCGCAACATAGCTTGGGAGCTTCACACCCAAGGGGCCAAAGAGAGTCTGGATGCTATGCACAACTCAAACATAGGCACCTAATGAGCACAGCTCATCACGTTACTTGGGAGCTCCTTGTGTCAAATACCAAGGAGTTTGAATGGACCCTTGTAGCTGGGTATCGACCCATGGCTTGGAAGCCTGGTATATTTACCTAAAACCCCGGGTTAACCTGCCTTCATCAAGTAAGACACTCCTATCCAGGTCATCCTGGCACGACCCTCCGAACGTTTGACAGTTACTCTCATTGAGACCCTGCACTTGTCAAAGTTAAAATGGTGATTGGTTAGTTGGAGGTCCATCTTAAAAGGCTTTGTTAAATGGTTCGACTCAGCGGCCTGGCAGCCCTCAAAAAGCCTCGAATTTGGGCCTGGCGGCCCTCAAAAAGCCTCGACTACACGGTTTTATTTGCCTTTGTCAAGATTTTTCTCTTTTGATAAATTTTATGTTGAACCGGTGTCTATTGACCCGGCATGACTATCAGTCATCAAATTAACCCGGTGTTCATTAACCCACCTTGACTTTCAACTACAAGTTGTCAGTACATAATCACTTATAATCCGGTGTTTATTGACCCGGTCTGGCTTTGGACTATAAGTCGCTAGCATATATTTGGATTGCGCCATTGGAATTATGCGCTTATAAATCATTGGGTATATTATTCAAATAGCCAACATGGCTGGATTTCTATTATGGTTATCAATAACCAGTATTATGATTAAGGTTTTCAAATTCGCTTTAGCGCAATGGCTATCATATTATCAATGGATATGATTTTTATTCTACAATTGAAGGAATAGTCCCGAGTTGCTGCAGGCTTACAACCCGTCACTTGGGGGGCTACATTATTTAAGTTGAGATTACATCAAATATGCAAGTCTCATGTCGCTGCAAGCATGCACCATGACACTTGGGGGCTAATGCAAAGTCATTCTTTGTTCATCTTATTGAAGACCCGACTCATCACATTATAATGAGCCGGCCCGTGGGGGCTACCAATTGCTCCTATCAAACAATTCAAGGTTCAAAGCTTTTTATTCATTATATTGAAGGGTCCACTGCTCAGTTGGTAAAGCACAAGGCTCTTAACCTTGTGGACGTGAATTCAAGCCCCATGATGGGGGTTACATCATATGATGTTATTTTCATTGAAGTATACATCAAAGTCCCAGCTCAATATTATCTTACTGAGCCGGCCCTTGGGGGCTACACGTTGCTCAAATCTACATGATTATATTTACAAAGTCCCTGCTCATTATTGCATAATAACCCGGCCCTTGGGGGCTACACTGGTTGAAGTTTTTATGAGCATCAGGAAATTACAAGTCCCAGGTTGCTGCAAGCATGATAACCCGGCACTTGGGGGCTACATATGTGGAATATTCAATTCTGACTAGTGATTGAGATGAACAACCTGGATTTCTTCAAAATTGTGATATTTATATTGAAGCAAGTCTTAAGCTGTTGCTATGCTACCTTCTTAAGACTTGGGGGCTACAGGTGATAGTCATATAAGAGGTATATTTTCAAGCTCGATGTTAACTAGAAGTATGACCCGGTGCTATCAATATTTATAAACTGACAAGTTCTACATTCTTAAACCGGCTAAAGATCAGATGAGGATTTCAAGGACCGTTATTTTTGTTAAGTCATTGGGAATTGAGTCAAAGAAGTTATTCTTCATAATATTTCCCTGACAAACTAATGTCAGCAAATTGATTATGAAGCTGGCATGTTAAACCAGATTTTCTATAAGAAGGAAGGGACAAGGAATTAAGGATGATCAGGATCAGTTTAACATGGATAAATCCAAATTAAACTGGGGGCTAATGTCGGGGATATACCCCGCGGTATGACCCGGCCGGAGTCGTAAACCGGTCGGGACTTGGTAAACCGACAGATGGCTAAGACAGACGGTAAACCGGCAAGTGGTAAACCGGCGGAGAGTTAAGACAGGTGGCTAAGACAGGCGGTAAACCGGTGTGTGTTAAACCGGTAGACAATGTTAAACCGGCAGAGAATGTTAAACCGGCAGACAATGTTAAACCGGCAGACAATGTTAAACCGGCAGACGTTAAGAAGCCCAGGAAAGGAAGTCAAAATAGTTTAAGTTAAAGTCCGAGTTGGACTCCACATGTAACCCGCCCCTTCAACATATATAAGGAGGGGCAGGGCTCCTCAAAGGGGGACAAGCAAGAAACAATCTTTAGGGCTAGACACAACTAGAGGAGAGCCGGTTTCCGGCGACTCCCTCGTGATGATAATGAGATCTAGCCTCAAAAAGCATGTAGGGTTATTATCGGATGATGTTTCCCGGGGCCCGAAGCTGTCTAAACCCTTGTCTTGTGTTGCATCTCTCGATTCCGCTCAACTCCTCTCAAGCTACCACATAGATGCATTGGCCTCGCGACTAAGTCGTCACACTAAGGACATCTGATGTGTTAATTCCACGACAACATGGGTAAATCCACTTCTGCCAGTCCTCAGAGGTCCAACCATATCCAATCCCCAGACACTGAAAGGCCAGATGAGTGGAATAGTTTTCAGAGCTGACGCAGGTTTATGGGACATGTTGGAGTAAAACTGACAACCTTCACATTTGTCTACTATTTCTTTCGCCATCTTGTTGGCATGTGGCCAGTAAAATCCGGCTCGGTATGCTTTGGCCACGATGGTCTGAGAGGACGCATGGTGACCACAGGTCCCTGAGTGAATATCATTGAGGATCATCCGGCCTTCTTCTGGCGTGATGCATTTCTGGCAGACTCCAGTGACACTTTCTCTGAACAACTGACCTTTTATCACAGTAAAGGCTTTAGATCATCGGACGATCTGTCGAGCTTCTTCTTCATCCTCTGGAAGTTCTTTCTTAAGAATGTATGCAATGTATGGCACTGTCCAGTCAGGAGTGACGACCAAAACCTCCATGACTAAGTCGACCACGGCTGGGATTTTGACTTCAGTCGGATCTGTGGCACTCTTAGGCTGTGGGAGCTCTTCAGTGAAAAGATCTTCCTGAACTGAAGGTGAGTGAATATGCTCCAAAAACACATTGCTGGGAATGGTCTCTCTCTTAGATCCTATCTTTGCCAATTCATCTGCAGCTTGATTTTTCAGTTGAGGTATATGGTGAAGCTCCAACCCTTCAAACTTCGTTTCCAACTTTCTTACCGCGTTGCAATAACCAGTCATGGTCAGGCTCCTGACATCCCACTCTTTCATCACTTGATTAACCACCAAATCCGAGTCACCATAGACCATAAGGCGACGGACGCCGAGTGAAATGGCCATACGCAACCCATATAAAAGTGCTTCATATTCAGCTTCATTGTTGGAGGAATCAAAATGAATCTGGAGAACATAGCTAAGCTTGTCTCCACGGGGGATACCAATACTACCCCAGCACTGGAACCATTCAGCATCTTGGAGCCATCGAAGAACATGGTCCAATGCTCTGAGTGAACTTGAGTCGGCAGTTGCTGCTCAATCCACTCGGCAAGGAAATCTGCGATTGCATGGGACTTGGTTGCTTTCTTTTCCTCAAACTTGATATCCAATGGAAGGAGTTCAATCGCCCATTTTGCCACTCGACCAGTTGCATCTCTGTTGTTCAGAATTTCAGATAATGGTGTGTCGCTGACGACTGTAATGGAGTGATCAGAGAAATAGTGTGCAACCTTCTTCCTGGTCATGTAGATTCCATAAACAAGCTTCTGATAATGTGGATATCTCTGCTTGGATGGAGTCAAAACTTCAGAGAGACAATACACTGGGCGCTGAACTTTATAAGCCTTTCCTTCTTCTTCCCGCTCGACCGTGAGTACTGTACTGACAACTTGTCCAGTGGCTGCAATGCAAAGCAGTAAAGGCTCTTTGCTGATTGGCGCAGCAAGCACCGGCTGGGTGGAAAGCAGGGTTTTCAGCTCTGCAAACGCTGCATCAGCTTCATCAGTCCACTCGAACTTATCAGATTTCTTCATCAATCGGTAAAGAGGTAAGGCCTTTTCACCGAGACGAGAAATGAATCGACTCAAGGCGGCCAAACAACCAGTAAGCTTCTGAATGTCATGCACACGCACAGGGCGTTTCATTCGGAGGATGGTGTCGAGTTTTTTCTAGATTTGCGTCGATCCCTCGTTCGGAAACGAGGAAACTGAGTAACTTTCCCCTTGGGACTCCGAATGTGCACTTCGACGGATTAAGCTTGATATCATACCTTCTTAGGTTGGCAAAGGTTTCTACAAGGTCGGTCAGCAGGTTGGGACCTTTACGTGACTTGACCACAATGTCATCCATGTATGCTTCTACATTCCGACTGATTTAAGTGAGCAAGCACTTCTGAATCATCCTCATGAATGTGGTGCCGGTATTTTTAAGACCAAATGGCATAGTGACATAGCAAAAGCACCCAAATGGGGTGATGAAAGATGTTTTTTTTTCATCGGGACCATGTAGTCGGATCTGATGATACCCGGAATATGCATCTAGAAAAGACAAGCGCTCACACCCGCAGTCGAGTCAACAATCTGATCGATGCGGGGGAAAGGGAAATGATCTTTCGGGTAGGCCCGATTGATATGCTTGAAATCGATGCACATATGAAGTGAATCGTCCTTCTTAGGGACCATCACCACATTGGCAAGCCACTCGGAGTGGTAGATTTCTCGGATGAACTCTGCTCCTAGGAGTCGAGCCACTTCCTCGCCAATTGCTTTTCTCTTCTGCATGGTGCACTGCCAAAGATGCTCTTTGATGGGTTTTACCTTGGGATCGACATGCAAACGGTGCTCAGCCAGTTCTCTGGGTACACCCAGCATGTCAGAAGGTTTCCATGCAAAGATGTCCCAGTTCTCATGGAGGAACTGGATGAGCGCTTCTTCCTATCTGCTGTCGAGTGTCATTGAGATATGAGTCGGTGTAGCATTGGGATCGGTCAGGTGGATATGAATCGGCTTCGTTTCTCCAGATGACTGAAATGCAGAATACGTGGCAGGCTTCTTAGCTCGAAGCAAATCACTCGGATCTGCATTCTTCTGATACTCTTGAAATTCAACTGCTGCCATTTGTGCATCGGCAATTTTGGAACCCTTCTGGAAGCATTCTTCTACCTTCTGCCGATTACCAGTGACTATGATCACTCCTTTGGACTGGGCATCTTAAGCTTGAGGTACACATAACATGGCCGAGCCATCAAACATGCATAAGCAGGCCTACCCAGGAGAGCATGATAAGCACTCTAGAAATCTACTACCTCAAATGTCAACTTTTCCTTGCGGTAATTCTTGGAGTCACCGAAAACCACGTCAAGGGCAATCTGGACGAGTGATTCGGCTTTCTTTCGAGGGATAATGCCGTGAAAACAAATATTGCTATCATTAAGCTTGGACATCGGAATGCCCATTCCCTTCAAGGTTTCAGCATAAAGGATATTCAAGCCGCTACCACCATCCATTAGCACTTTGGTCAGTCGAGTGCCTTCGACCACTGGGTCGAGCACCAACGCTTGCCTCCCAGGAGTGTCTATACGCGCCGGGTGATCAGACTGGTCGAATGTGATGGCTGTTTGTGACCATTTCAGGTATGTGGTCGTCGTTGCCGGAGCAACCATGTTTACTTCTCTGTTGATAACTTTCAATCGACTCTTGCTCTCAACATTGGCAAAAATCATGAGGGTGGAATTGACTTTGGGACAACCATCGTCTTGCTCTTCATCCTCGTCTTTGTCCGACTCTTTTTCCTTCTCACTGGGTTGTTTCTCTCGGAACTGCTGGATCAGGAGTCGACATTGTCAAGTGGTGTGTTTAGGACAAATCGGATTACCCTCTTCATCCTTCTTCGTATGAATGTGACATGGTAAGTCCAACACATCATTTCCCGCTTGATCTTTTACATTCTTAGGGGTCCAGGGCCCCTTAGGTTTTCCTTTAAACTTTCCTTGAACGACTGCCGCAATTTCACCGGGAGCTGCAGGCTCGGCCTTACGCTTCTGTTTCTGATTGGAATTACCCCCGCTGGTGTCTTGGTCGACTGGTTTACCCTTTCCGCTGTGGAGTCGATCCTCTTCTTCCCCGTTAGCGTACCGGGTGGCTATTTCCTATTGGGGAACGTAGTAATTTTAAAAAAATCCTACGCACATGCAAGATCATGGTGATGCATAGCAATGAGAGCGGGGAGTGTGTCCACGTACCCTCGTAGACCGAAAGCGGAAACATTAGAACAACGCAGTTGATGTAGTCGTACGTCTTCACGGCCCGACTGATCAAGCACCGAAAACACGACACCTCCGAGTTCTAGCACACGTTCAGCTCGATGACGTCCCTTGAACTCCGATCTAGTCGAGTGTCGAGGGAGAGTTCCGTCAGCATGATGGCATGGTGATGATGATGATATTCTACCGTCGCAGGGCTTCGCCTAAGCACCACTACAATATTATCGAGGAGGACTATGGTGGAGGGGGGCACCGCACATGGCTAAGAGATCAATGATCTGTTGTTGTGTCTAGAGGTGCCCCCCTGTCCCCGTATATAAAGGAGCAAGCGGGGAGGGGCGGCCAGCTAGGGAGGAGGCGCGCCAAGGGGAGTCCTACTCCCACCGGGAGTAGGACTCCCTCCCTTCCTTGTTGGATTAGGAGAAGGGGGAAAGAGGAGGGAGAGAGGAAGGAAAGGGGGGACGCCGTCCCCCTCTCCTTGTCCTATTTGGACTAGGGGGAGGGGCGTGCGGCCCTGCCCTGGCCTCCTCTCCTCTTCTCCACTAAGGCCCACTATGGCCCATTAAGCCCCCTGGGGGTTCCGGTAACCTCTCGGTACTCCGGTAAAATCCGATTTCACCCGGAACACTTCTGACATCCAAATATAGGCTTCCAATATATCAATCTTCATGTCTCGACCATTTTGAGACTGCTCGTTATGTCCGTGATCACATCCGGGACTCCGAACAACCTTCGGTACATCAAAACTCATAAACTCATAATATAATCGTCCTTGAAACTTTAAGCGTGCGGACCCTACGGGTTCGAGAACTATGTAGACATGACCGAGACACGTCTCCGGTCAATAACCAATAGCGGAACCTCGATGCTCATATTGGCTCCTACATATTCTTCATAGATCTTTATCGGTCAAACCGCATAACAACATACGTTGTTCCCTTTGTCATCAGTATGTTACTTGCCCGAGATTCGATCGTCGGTATCCCAATACCTAGTTTAATCTCGTTACCGGCAAGTCTCTTTACTCGTTATGTAATGCATCATTCCGTAACTAACTCATTAGCTACATTGCTTGCAAGGCTTATAGTGATGTGCATTACCGAGAGGGCCCAGAGATACCTCTCTGACAATCAGAGTGACAAAACCTAATCTCGAAATACGCCAACTCAACATGTACCATTGGAGACACCTGTAGAGCTCCTTTATAATCACCCAGTTAGGTTGTGACGTTTGGTAGCACACAAAGTGTTCCCCTGGTAAACGGGAGTTGCATAATCTCATAGTTTTAGGAACATATATAAGTCATGAAGAAAGCAATAGCAACATACTGAATGATCAAGTGCTAAGCTAACGGAATGGGTCAAGTCAATCACATCATTGTCCTAATGATGTGATCTCGCTAATCAAATGACAACTCATGTCTATGGCTAGGAAACACAACCATCTTTGATCAACGAGCTAGTCAAGTAGAGGCATACTAGTGACACTATGTTTGTCTATGTATTCACACATGTATTATGTTTCCGGTTAATACAATTCTAGCATGAATAATAAACATTTATCATGAAATAAGGAAATAAATAATAACTTTATTATTGCCTCTAGGGCATATTTCCTTCAGTCTCCCACTTGCACTAGAGTCAATAATCTAGTTCACATCGCCATGTGATTTAACACCAATATTCACATCTGTATATGATTAATACCCATAGTTCACATCGTCATGTGATCAACACCCAAAGGGTTTACTAGAGTCAATAATCTAGTTCACATCGCTATGTGATTAACAACCAAAGAGTACTAAGGTATGATCAGGTTTTGCTCGTGAGAGAAGTTTAGTCAACGGGTATGTCACATTCAGAGCCGTATGTATTTTGCAAATATTCTATGTCTACAATGCTCTGCACGGAGCTACTCTAGCTAATTACTCCCACTTTTAATATGTATCCAGATTGAGACTTAGAGTCATCTGGATTGGCATAAAAGCTTGCATCATTGTAACTTTTTAAGACAAGCTCTTTTATCACTTCCATTATCGAGAAATATTTCCTTAGTCCTAACTAAAGATATTCTTGACCGCTGTCCAGTGATCTACTCTTAGATAAAAATTCTAATCCCTTGCCAAACTCAGTGCAAGGTATACAATACGTCTGGTACAGAGCATACCATACTTTATAGAACCTATGACTGAGGCATAGGGAATGACTTTTCATTCTCTCTCTATTTTCTGCCATGGTCGGGTTTTGAGTCTTACTCACTACAAAAAAATACACTTCCGTGATGATACGTGTTTGTCACAGTAGGTCGCGTTTTTTTCATGCATGTACATCCATGACAAATTTATGATAGAATCAAGATAGTCGTACCTGTGCTGTCGTAGAAGTGTTCCATGACATTACCAAAATTATCATCACGGAAGTGTCCACTTCCATGACGATAAATCGCGCGTCACAGAAGTGCTTTCATCAAGGGTGACCGACACGTGGCATCCACCGTAACGGAACGCTGTTAAGCTATCGGTCGGGTTTTGGATCCGATAACCCATTAACAGCCCTGACCAATGGGGATTTTCCACGTGTAAAATCATCATTGGCTGGAGGAAACACGTGTCGGCTCACCGTTGGGACATATGTCATCCACTCATTGGACAGAAGGCGCCTATGATACGTCGACACGTGGCACGGCCCAACAGAGGCCCATTCCTATGAAAAGGCCAGCCCATTTGACTTGGTCAAAAGGTGGCGGGCTGGCCCATGTAAAGCCTGTTAACAGCCTATTCGCATATAGCCCATTTACAGCCCGCTAACCCAAGGCCCGTTACCCCTATCCAAATTAGGCCCAATAGCGTCATCTGGGCCACCCAATATGATTCCAGCCCGTTTTCACTTCTGGCCCATGTATGGCCCATGACGTCTTTCGACCCATATGAGGCCCTATGTAACTCTTGGGCTATTAACGGCCCGTGGTGAAACTGGCCCGTAATGAACAATGTATTACTTTACACCCATTAACGGCCTGCGGTGAAACTGGCCCGTGGTGAACAGTTTATCACTTTATACCCTGTCGGGGGTTGGGTGCGACATATGCCAATGGATGACTTATCATGGTGGGAGCAAGTAGAACGTCGCCGGTGCCTGGAAGCGGGATAAGGCGTAGACACGAACGACAGTGTACTTTACCCAGGTTCTGGGCTCTCCTAGGAGATAACACCCCTAGTCCTGCTCTGCGGGGTCTTCGCATGATCACTAAGACACAAGTGATACAATGGTGCTCCTTGAGCTGTATGCTAGAGGGAGAAGGAGGCAAGGCTAGCTCTCTTCCTGCTCTAGGTCTCTGGCTAGTTCTAATGGAGCGAGAATCGTTTGCATGGGTGACCTGGGGGGTTTATATAGGCCTACCCCCAGGGGTACAATGGTAATTCGTTCAGGTGCTGGGCCCGGCTGTCAGTGTCTCCAGCCTCCGGCTTCTTCGCCGACCGTTGGGGCCCGCCGACTGGTTGGTGGCTGCTTACTGTAGCTGTGTCGTTGGTGACGGGGGCTTGGTCATCTTAGCGTGGCTACAGTTCCGCCGCCTGGCGGGAGGCCACTGTAGCCACACCTGGTCTTATCAGCTTAATAGTGTGCTTGCCTCAGGACCAGGGATGGCCGCCTGCTGGAGGCCGGCCCCTCTTGAATCCGTTTGGTCGAGCTTCCTCCGTCTTCCTTGGGGTCACTGCCCGATAGGGCCCGCCTCCGGTGGGCCGTACCGACAGGCCGTCGTGGGGAATAGGACTCCGCCTGCCCGGAGCGACGTCAGGGTAGATACGGCACAGTGCTCCGTCGTGCGGAGATCTCCGTCTGTACGGAGCACTGTAGCCGCGCCTGTCTCGAGCGTTGGAGGCGACGTGCTTCACTGTAGCCATGTTTGACTTGTACTCTCGATGGGGTCTCGGCTGCACCGTAGTTCATGAGGTGGCCGCCTTCCCGTTGCCCCCCTCTCTGGAGGGCGGCCGCCAGGAGCCGGTCACTCAGAGCGCCGTAGTCTTGGGTCGGCCGCCCTCTGGCAGCCAGCCGCTGAGCCAGCCGGCCCCAGAGGGTGGAGCTTCAGCTTGGGGTCCAGCTAGGCGGAGCTGGCCCAATGTCTTGATAAATCCAGGGACTCAGGCAAGCCTACCCGTGGCCCATTACTCCGACAGTAGTCCCCAAAGCCGGTGAGGCACCGCGGTCGTGGGGCTGCATAGCCTCAGTGGCTTCCTCCCTCACCGGGCTCCGGGAAGGTGCCGGTCCGCCGTGCGGCCAGCCGACTGTTGAGGCCGACTTCTTCCAGACGGAGCTTGTACGATTGGTTTTTGAACCTCGAGGCGGGAGGTAGGTCGCGTGCCTGCTAAGCTTCCCAGGCCGCCGCCCACCACGGACGCGCCACGCGACGCATGTCAGCCTGGTCAGCCTGCCACCCCACGTTTTAGACGGGACGTGACACTAGGCCGGGCCCACCACTACCGTGCCTCGGCAACTGGGCGGATCCACTACGCTGAAGGAGACTGTTGCCATTCCCCATGATCATTAACGGCATGGTGAATGTGCGTGGGAAATGGGGGCCGTGGGGACGTGGGCACAGTTAATCCTACGACCCACGTCCCGCCCCCTCGTCTACATAGCCTGGGTGCTATAAGTAGGGAAGGGAGAAAGGTGCGGCAAAGCTCTGGCGCCCCTCCCACTCTTCTTTTCTTCTTGCTCATCCTCTGTTGCTGCTGCTGCCGTAGCGCCGCCGCCGTTGCCCACCGCCGACGCATTTCTCCTCTCCACGCCGCCAGCCGGAAGCCATGGGCGACTGGGATGGATCGACCGTGATCGAAGATCACAATTCCTTCCTCCGTGCACGCGCTGGATGCCCAGCGCGGCCTTTGTCAAGGTGCGGGTGCCGCCGGAAACAGAGATCTCGCCGGTGCCGCAGGAGGGCGAGCGGGTCGTCTTCCATTTGCACTTCCTCCGCGGCTTCAGCTTTCCGGTGAGCGGCTTCTTCCGCTCTTTCCTTGACTTCTACCACCTTCAGCCTCACCACCTCAGCCCAACGCCGTGACTCTACTCTCCGCCTTCGTCACGACATGCGAGTGCTACCTCGACATCCTCCCCACAATCGAGCTGTGGGGAGCGTTCTTTTACGTGAAGCTCGGCACCTCCGCCAAGGAGACGGCGGCCGAGTGCGGGGGTTTCGTTGCCGTGCACCGACCGGTGAAGCGGAACGCCTTCCCCGTCATCAAGCTGGCGCAGTCAATGAAGATGTGGCAGCAGTCCTACTTCTACGTCGAGAACGTGGACCCGGCTGCCGACTTCCTCAACCTGCCGGCCTATGAGGCCGCCCCCCCCCCCCACCGGGGCTCGGCCCTCCTGGGGGTACAAACTGAAACCGGTGTCGGCCGATGCGGCGGCCGCCATTGGCCGACTCTGGGTGCGCCAGGAGTCGGAGGACCTCGTGGCCTCTGACCTCCTCGTAGCCTTCGTCGAGCGCCGGGTCCTCCCGCTCCAGAGCCACCCTCATCCGATCTTCCGGATGGGCGGACACCGCGATCCGTGCCGGCTGTGCACGAAAGGGATGTCGCCCGCTGAAGTTGCGCAGATGGTGAACGAGATCTCCAACCTCAAAGTGTCGGAGAAGGAGTGGCGGTACGGGAAGCGGCCGTACTCTCGCCACAATCCGCCGCCTGCTGTAAGTTTCTTCATTTTGTCCTTTGAACTGTTTCCTTCAGCCTCGTTTCTCTTCATGACGCAACTCCTTCTTGGTCGCAGATTTACATGTCCGAGGCTACGGCCGCCCTTCTGGGGCCGGGTGATGACCTCCAGCCGGACAGGGCGGAGAGCGACTTGGACGACCCCGACTTGGGGGCGGCCGCCCTGGCCGACGACACGACAGGAGGCGGCGGCAGGGCGGACGGCGGTGGTGGAGCAGGCGGCTCCGAGGCAGGCGGCAGCGTGGGGGCCTGGCTTGACGACGACGAAGACGAAGACGAACCGCGCCCTGCCCGGAGCTCCGCCACCACTAGCGCTGACCCCTCTTCTAGACCGCCCGCCCAGGGTGGCAAGCGCAAGCAGAAACAGGGCACGACCCTGTTCGGCAGCGCTCCGAAGAAGCCCAAGAACCCGGCCGTGGCGACCAGGCGGAAAGAAGCCGCGGCCAAGGTGGCCCAATATCAGAGGCAGCCGAAGGTGCCTATTATGGTGTCGGCATAAGCATCCTTCCCTCAATCCTTGTCTTTCTTCAATCTAGCGGGAGAGCCTTCCAACTTGTCTTCTTGTTTCAGGGCCCCGCTATCCCTCAAGAAGTCGAGCGCCACCTTGGTCCTTAGGTCGGCAGCGACTTCCTCGACCAGTAGGTGGATCGACCCGGCCGCCAACCTCCGGGAGGCGACAGAGCGGAATGCGCGGGAGGCGCGCGAGGAAGAGGCCGACCGCCTGGTCAGGGAGCAGGCGGCCTTGTCCACCGCGTCTGTTGAGAGGGCGCTGGCGCTGGCAGAAGCCCAGGCCGCAGAGAAGGAGCGACTCGCGGAGGCCGTACGCCGCCAAGAGCCGCTGCTCATGGCGCCCCTGAACACCGCGCCACCTCCGCCTGAATTCGAGGCAACGGCCGGGGGAGCCGGCGGCGACTACCCGATCCGGGAGCAGGAGGGCGGCGACGTAGCCATGTCGGATGTCTTCGTGCCGCCGCCCCCGCCCCCGCCGCGTGTGCCAGCCAGCGAGCCATGGGACGAGCAACCGGTTGCACTGCCGGTGCCGCCGGTCGAAAGTACGGTGGTAACGGACCTGGTTCCTACGGTCCGCACCCCCACGCGCCGCTGTCTGGAGAATGCGGCCTCAGCACCGCGGCCGCGGGCAATCGGCGCCGCGAGCTCATCGGCCCCCGATACCGAGGCGATCAGCGCCGCGCCCGTGGGTTGGATACACGGGGGCGGGACTGGCGCCCTGAACCAGGCGTCTCTTGACGTCCAGGCCAAGCTCCGGGCAGAGGCGGAGGCGCTCAAGCGCTGCAACGAGGCCTACTTGGAGTCGCGCACTACCATCCGCGTAAGTTGTCTTTGGGTTTCTTCTTCGGATGATCCTCTTGCTTCTCTCGTGGGGGCGCGCAAGTGCACCCATTGGGCTTAGTCCCCAAGTTTCGGGCCAGCTGCTGAGCAGGCGGGTCAGAACTTTATCTTGCGACTGTCGACTGCTGACTTCATCTGATGTCTCTTCTGCAGGACTATCACAATCTCCGCGCGACCGCCTACAACTCCAAGGTTCGGGAGATGGAGACGCAAACGGCTCATCTCCCCGAGAGCCGGCGTAAGTTTCTATCTTCTTTCTTCGCGGGAGCGCGCTGGCGCACCCGCGGGCTGTAGTCCCCGAGGTTCGGGCCGACTGCTGAGCAGTCGGGCCGAATCTTCTTAGTTGTCTCTTTCCTTCGTCAACTACTTCTTTTCCGCGGGGGCGCGAAGGCGCGCCCGCGGGCTGTAGTCCCCGAGGTTTGGGCCGACTGCTGAGCAGTTGGGCCGAATCTCCTCGGTTGTTTCTTTCCTTTGTCTTGTCCGCTTGACTGATGCCTTCTTCTTCTCTTTCTTTCTTCATAGGCCAATGCCGCCCTGCAGCAGCATCTGGGCGAAGCCAACACCACCCTGCGTGGCAACGAGGCGGAGTGCAGCAAGTTGGCGGAGGAGCGGGACCGAATGGTCGCCCAACTTGCCGAGCAGGCGGAAACCCTCAAGGCGGCCTAGCTAAAGGGGGAGACGACGGCGACCAGCCTCCTTGCCGAGTTTTAGATTGAGCGCTCTGCCTGGGCCGACAAGGAGGCCCAGATGACGGCCTGCTTCAGCAGCATCGAAGACTTGATCGATGGTAACCCTTATTCTCTTGGTTTCTTGTTTTGAACTGTCAGCCTTTGCTTATAGCCTTGGCCTTTTTCTTCTTCCGCCCGGTCAGACTTCTTCCCGGGCCATTCTGTAGCCGCGATCGAAATGATCGAGGCCCAGCGCGAGGAGCGAAGGGCGGAGGGTGCGCAGATCGCTGCTGATGCTCCCCGGACTCTTGGCGAACATGTCCTCAGCATTCAGGCCCGACTTCGGCCTGCTCACCGCTTGTTGGGCCGCGTCTAGCGCATCGGAGCCCAGGCGTTCTCCGCCCTCTAGCCAGGCTTGCCGGCTCCGTGCACCCCAAGTCGGACTGCTGACTGGCTGGAAGTGGCGGCCGACCGCCTGGAAGCCTAGAAAGGCTCAGCAGCCCGGGCAGGGGCACGCAGGGCCTTGGAATTCGTCAAGGCGTGGTACCTTGGGCTAGATCTAGCCCAGTTGGCCACATTCTGGCTGGAGGCGCAGGAGGATCTGGCGGTGGTGGAAGCTGAGCTCGTCAACAGGGCAGCGGCGATCGCCGACTTCACCGAAACCAGTGTCTTTGTCCTGGAGGTGGTCGAGGAAGGCGGCGAAGCTCCGCACGAGTGGCTCGGGTTAATCCCGAAGGACAGTGAAGATTCAGCTGAAGTCATCGACTCCAGCAATGAAGGGGAAGACGGGGAGGAGGAAAAGGAGGAGGAGGAGGAGGAAGACGAGGAGAGTGACGTCGACCTGCCGGAGGTTGGGGCGGACGGTCAGCCGCAGCCTGATTGGGCCTCCAGCAACGAGCCACGCACTAAGGTGCCGCCCGCTACTGGAGGTGCCCAACTGGGGGCCGACCCGCCGCTCGTTTCTTCGACAGACGCCATCGACTCCGTCCTCCAGCACTCCAACGCCCCGCCTACTGCTGGTGATTCCTCCATTCGGATGGAGCCGCCAGCCGCGCCGGGAGGTGCAGCTGACTCCAGCATCCAGCCAGAGTCCTTGGCCACACCATCCGGCACCGTCCAGCCGGATCCTTCTGCTGCGCCAGCCGACACCGCCCAGCCGGAGTCTTCTGTTGCACCAACCGGCACCGCCCAGTCGGAGTCTTCTGCTGCTCCTTAGGGTTTTATCTGCTTTCTACTTGCTGCTCCGAATATTTTGTTAAATTCGCGCAACTCCACTCGCGGGGTGTATATCAAAACTCTGTTTGAATGCTGGCCAGAGGCCTTTATCCATGTAAATATTTATCATTGCTTATGCTTGATGTGCCGACCTTCAGCCTTTTTTCCCTTTTCCTCCTTGGTTTTTTCCTTTGCCGCCAACCCTTGGCTATGCTCTCACCAGCCGGGCGGCCGCTCTGCGGACCGTGGCTGATTTGAGCACTCTAGCCGTTTGTGAGGGGGCTAGGACTTAGCCATTCGGAGTTTTTGGTAGTAAAAGCGGAGGCCGGCCGTCTGCCTGCCAAGTAGCCAGACGGCTAGGTGCGATGCCGCCCTCTACTATATGCGTTTTCTTCCTTAGTCATTCTTTCATGTGGGGCACTACTTTGCAACCTTTGCTCGTCATATAGTCGCTCTGCAAGCTGTGGCTTCTGACAAAGGGAGTTTTTGGTGCCGACACACTACTTGTCCAGCTGCAGGAGGCGGCATATTCTAGAAGGCGGCGAGGTTCCGGGCCGACTGGTCGAACCCGGTGCCAGGCGGAAGAAATGGACTATAAATTCTCATAGGCATGACACTTATCATATAGATAAAAGAGGGCATTCCTCGAGCTCTTCTCGGGGGACCCGGAGTCTTTACACATAGTACAAAAGGTAGCGTGATACATACTGCTTTTAACTGTAAAACCTTCGGAGGAGGTTTGCGTTCCATGGCCTCTCCGTCTCTTTGCCTGAATCATCTCTCTTGCATGCTCTGGGCTTCTGGGCATCGATCAGATAGTAGGCATCGTTGCCCAACACCTTACTGATGATGAAAGGGCCTTCCCAAGGTGCCGAGAGCTTGTGCTGTCCGGCTGTTCGCTTGCTCAGCCGGAGCACAAGGTCTCCCTCCAGGAAGGATCTTAGCTTCACCTTGCAGTTGTAGTATCGGCGCAGACTCTGCTGGTAGATGGCCGACCGCCTGAGTGCCAACAGCCGGCCTTCCTCCAGCAAGTCGACGCCGTCTTCTCGCGCCTCCTTGGCGTCCGCCTCGGTGTACATGGTGACTCTTGGGGAGTCGAACTCAATATCCGTCGGGATGACGGCTTCGGCACCGTAGACGAGGAAGAAGGGCGTGAAGCCCGTTGATTTGTTCGGAGTTGTGTGCAGGCTCCAGAGGACGGCCGGCAGCTCGTCGAGCCAGCAGCCGGCCAAACGCTCTAGAGGCTCGAGCAGTCGGGGCTTGAGGCCAGACAAAATGAGGCCATTTGCACGCTCCACTTGGCCATTTGACTGTGGGTGGGCAACGGACGCTAAGTCCAGGCGGATGCCCTGTGTTGCACAGAAACGAGCCAAGGCTCCTTTGGCGAAGTTGGTGCCGTTGTCGGTGATGATGCTGTGTGGGATGCCGTATCGCGTGGTGATGTCGGTGATGAAGGTCACGGCAGTCGGCCCATTCAGCTTCTTGATTGGTTTTGCCTCTATCCACTTAGTGAACTTGTCCACAGCGACAAGCAAGTGAGTCATGCCACCGCGGGCCGTCTTGAATGGCCCTACCATATCCAGACCCCAAACAGCAAAGGGCCAGGCTATGGGAATGGTCTTGAGTGCAGAAGCCGGTAGGTGTGGCTTGGAGCGGAACCTCTGACACCCTTGACACTTCTGAACTAGCTCTTTGGCCTCTTCCAGGGCAGTCGGCCAGAAGAACCCATGGCGGAAAGCCTTGGCCACAAGTGATCTTGAAGCCGCGTGGTGGCCGCACTCGCCCTGGTGGATATCCATGAGTATTGCTTGGCCTTGGTTCTACTCCACACACCGCTGATAAACCCCTATGACGCTTCGTCGCACCAGCTCTCTGTTGACTATGGTGTAAGCTGCAGCTCGCCTCTGCACTTGTCGGGATGAGATTTCATCGGTTGGCAGCTCTTTATTCACCAAGAACTTGAGGATCGGCTGAGCCCATGAGGGCGCCGCAATTTCTTTGACTGCGACTACTTCAACTTGTACGAGGGCGGTTGGGCCGGGAGGCAGCGGGTTGGCAGCTGCTTCCGCCTGTTGTTCTGCAGAAGTCCCGGGGCCGACTGGTGAAGTCCCCGGGCCGACTGCCGAAGTCCCCGAACCGGGTTCTGAAGTCCCCGGGCTGGGCGCGGCTGTAGCAGTCCCCGGGCCGCCTGTTGAAATCCCCGTGCCGGCCTCTGGGATCATCAAGTTGGATCCAACTGCTTCGGGGGGGGGGCACGAAGATGGAGTCTGAATCAGGAGATGGCTTGACAGACGGCTTTAGAAGGCGGCGTAGGGCGACGCCGGCTGGTATTGCTTGTCGGGTGGAGCCAACTCGTGCCAAGGCATCTGCTTGCTAGTTGTCATTTCTTGGCACCTGAAGGAACTCGCACCCGTCGAAGTATCCGCTGAGTTGTTGTACGAGGAAGCGGTAGCTTGCCATGTTTGCATCCTTGGTGTCCCAGACGCCTGATGACTGTTGGAGCACCAAGTCGGAGTCACCATAGCACAGGATCCGGTGAATGTCGAGTTCCTTGGCAAGCCGGAGCCCGTGTATGAGTGCCTCATATTCTGCTACATTGTTGGAGGCGGCAAAGTGGACTTGCAACACGTATTTGATCTTGTCGCCCTTGGGAGATGTGAGGACGACGCCAGCTCCTAGACCAGTGCGCATTTTGGAACCATCAAAATGCATCCGCCAATGAGTGGAGTCTGGTGCAGGCGGCAAATATTGGGTCTCGGCCCAATCGACGAGGAAGTCGGCCAACACTTGTGATTTGATGGCGGTGCGAGGCTGGTAGTAGATGGTGTAAGGGGCCAGATCAATAGCCCACTTGGCCACTCGGCCAGAGGCATCCCGGCTTCCAATGATCTCAGCAAGCGGGGCTGTGCAATCGACGGTTATTGGGTGCTCTTGAAAGTAAGGCTTCAGCTTCTTGGCGGCAAAATGCACGCCGTAACACATCTTCTGGTAATGGGGGTAGTTTTGCTTGGAGGCGGACAATACTTCGCTCAAGTAATACACCGGTCTCTGGACCGGCAATGCTTTGTCCTTCTCCTTGCGCTCTACTACCATGACTATGCTGACAACCCGACTGGTGGCTGCATTGTAGAGGAGCATGGGCTCCTTCTCAGTCGGAGCCGCCAGGATAGGCGGGGTGGCCAACATCTTCTTGAGTTGGAGAAATGCTTCGTCCGCCTTTTCGTTCCACTCGAAAAAAGTGGTCTTCTTCATGAGTTGGTATAGGGGAAGAGCCTTCTCGCCCAGCCGACTGATGAAACGGCTGACCGACGCCAGGCAGCCGGTGAATTTCTGCACGTCCAACAGTCGGGTGGGCACTTTCATCATCTCAATTGCCTTGATCTTCACATGATTGCATTCTATGCTGCGCTCTGAGACCAGGAAAGTCGAGAAGCTGGCCGGCTGGCACTCCAAAGACACATTTCTCCGGGTTGAGCTTGA
The DNA here is from genome assembly GCF_018294505.1 of Triticum aestivum. Taxonomy (NCBI): domain Eukaryota; kingdom Viridiplantae; phylum Streptophyta; class Magnoliopsida; order Poales; family Poaceae; genus Triticum; species Triticum aestivum. The sequence continues at coordinate 727,288,662 of NC_057801.1, forward strand.
TCTGGAATTGGCGCAGGTTCTCAAAGGTCTCCTTGAGGTCCTCCAGCAGCGTGCCACGCTTCTCCGTCTTCACCACCACATCATCCACATATACATGGGCATTTCTGCCGAGTTGCTTGAGGAGGCACTTCTGCATGCAACGCTGAAACGTGGCGCCGGCGTTTCTCAAGCCGAACGTCATGGTCAGGTAGCAGAAGGCTCCAAACAGCGTGATGAAGGCAGTCTTCAGCCTGTCGGCCGGGTTCAGCTTTATCTGGTGATAACCTGAGTATGCATCCAAAAAACTCAACAGCTCGCATCCGGCTGTGGAGTCTATCACTTGATCAATCCTTGGCAGAGCGAAGGGATCTTTGGGGCAGGCTTTGTTGAGGCTGGTGTAGTCAATGCACATGCGCCACTGCTTGTTTTTCTTCAACACTAGGACTGGGTTGGCCAGCCATTCTGGAAAGAACACTTCCATGATGAATCCGGCTGCTAGAAGCCGGGCTATCTCTTCTCCGACAACTGTTCTCTTCTCTTCCGACAGGCGGCGCAAGCGCTGTTAGACCAGCTTGACGTCAGGTCGGACATGTAGCTTGTGCTCGGCGAAATCCGTCGGAACACCCGGCATGTCTTTGGGAGACCATGCGAAGATGTCCCGATTCTCATGGAGGAAATCGACGAGCTCGCTTTCCTATTTGCTGTCAAGGCCTGTGCCTACAACAGCGTGCCTCTCTGGGTGCTCAGGGTCCAAGGGTTTTTTCTTGGTTTCCTTGGCTGGCTTGAACGAGCCCTCAACCTCCGACTCCTGGAGGGTGGGTGATATTTTCGGCTTCTTGCCTGCCAACGCAACCACCCAGTCAAGGACCCGCTTCTCGGCTGCAATCGCGAGGGACTCGGCCAGCCGGCTGCTATCTGCGGCGCAAGCGACCGACTTGTAGTCTCCGACTACTGTCAGGATCCCCTTGGTACTCGGCATCTTCATTTTGAGGTAGGCATAGTGGGGGACTGCCATGAACTTGGCCAGAGTAGGCCGGCCAAGCAGTGCATGGTAGGGGCTCTCGAGGTCCACTACTTCAAACCAAACTGGCTCTCGGCGGAAATGATTCTTGTCTCCGAAGAGGACATCAATCTGGGTCTTGCCGATTGGCAAGCAGGAAAGGCCAGGAACTATGCCATGGAATACAGTCCGACTGGGGATGAGCTGCTTCTGCTTGATTCCCAACTTCTCCATTATGTCATGGTACGGGATATTGATGCTGCTGCCGCCATCTATCAAGATTTTGGAGAAACGGGCTGCTCGCCTCTCCGTTGCAAGGGTTGCTTCTAGGACTAGGGCATATGAACCAGTGGAAGGCATCAGTTCTGGGTGGTCGGCCCTGCTCCAACTGATAGGCTTCTCGGACCAATGCATGAACTCCGGAGTGTTGGAGGCCACTGCTTGCACTTCTTGTTGTTGTTGCCGTCTGCTGCGTCTGTCGTCGGCCACACTGGTGAACACAACATAGGCTCCGTGTTCCTCTGGGTACTCGTCTTGTATGGCGCCGACTGGTCGGGCCGCCGGCTGCTGGGGCTGAGGAGGCGGTGGTCTGACAGGCGGAGGAGGCAGGAGTCCATATCCCTTGGCATTTCTGGTGAGCCGGTGACACTTTCGAGTGGTGTGGTTGGATGGCTTCGCACCGCTATGGAACTTGCAGGGTGCATCCAAGGTTTGCTCGTAAGAGAAGGCAGGCAACCAATTGGACTTGCCGCCCTTCTGCCGTTTGGGGGCCGGCTGCCCTTCTGGCTGCTGATCCTCGACCGTTGCCACCTGCCGGCTGGTGGAAGCCGGCTGGGTGGCCTTCCGCTTGTTATCACCTGGTTGCTGTCACCGACTGGTGTCACCAGCCGGAGTCCGAGGGGCCTGAGGTGCCACCTTGCCGGACGCATCAACCAGGATTTCCGCCTTCATGGAGGAGTCGGCCGTGGCGTGCTTGTCGGTGATGACCAGCAGCTCATCGAGGGTCTCGGGCTCGTCGCAGAGGAGTCGATGCTTGAGGAGGGTGCCCTCTCGGCACCCGGCAGTGAAGTACTCGATCGCCTGCACCTCGTGCACGCCTTCGCAGGAATTGCGCAGCTCGGTCCAACGCGTGAGGTAGTCGCGAGTTGACTCCGTGGGCCCTTGGACGCACAAGGAGAGCTGTCGGGGCTTGGGAGCCCGCTTGTAGGTGCTGGTGAAGTTGCGGATGAAGACCTCAGTGAAATCAACCCAGCTGTTGATGCTGCGGGGCTTCAGGTTGTTGAGCCACGTCCGGGCAGTGCCTTGAAGCATGAGCGGGACGTATTTCACGGCAACGCGCTTGTTGCCGTTTGCTATACTGACGGCCGTGGAGTAGTCGACCAGCCAGTCCTCCGGCTTCACGGAGCCGGTGTACTTGGGCGTGTCTCGCAGGAGGGTGAACCCCTTGGGGAAGGGCTCATCTCGTATTCGGGGGCCGAAACAGGGCGGGCCTAGCGCATCTTCTTCCTCAAGTGCCAGGGATCGGTTGAGATGATCGATCCGATGGCGAGCATCATTCTCTCCGACTCCCTCTCGACGGCCAAGGCGGTCACCGTGTGTCGGATGCGTGACAGGAGGCGGAGTGGGGTACCTCGCTCCACGAGGCGGGGAAGGCGGTAGGTCGCCTTGCCGCTCTACTGCACGAGGGCGGCCGTCCTCGTCCCTCTCGATGGAGAGGCACGTTCGACTGCGGCTAGCAGCCGGCTCATTGCCCTTTCCTCCGTGGGCGCCACCAGTCAGCGTCCGGGAGGTCGCCCCTTGATCTCGGCGTGGGGGCGGCTCGTTGTTTTGTCCAACTGGGACTTCAGCACGGCAGGCGGCCCCGTGCTGCGTGGCAGCCGCGTCTAGGAGCTGCTGGACTCGCTCCGTCATGTGGCGGCGCTCCTCGCCGTCGTATTTGTCCAGCTCATCCGTTACCGCCTGGGTGGCCCGGATGTTCTCCGCGGGCGTAGCGTAGATGGGGCGCTCTGCCCCGAACATGCTGGTGATGGTCGCGCCACGCTGCCAAACTGCGCCGAGGCGGCTAGGTCCCCTAGGAGCCAGCGTGCCGCCTACGGCCCGGTCCATCTTGCACCGGTAAGCGTCCGAAAGTCGGTGCATGCTGGCCAGGCGGCCAGCACTCTCGAGAAGCTAGAGGCGGCGTGCCTCCAGCGCCTCAGCGTCCGCGCCCTCGGGGATGGACCCGTGAGGTCGCGCAGAGTGGCGTCGAGGGGATCTTGAGCACGCCCGTCCGAGTTCTCCTCGCTGTTGATGACGAGTACCTCCATGACGGTGCTCCCGCCACTGTGCTCGCGAGGAGGCGGCTCGTCGTAGACCACCACGTTGGTGGGGAACGCGTCGAGCGACACCGTGTCGGAGTCGACGATCATCGGATCGGTCGAGCCGACGGACTCCAGGTCCACAGCAGGCTCGCTGGTGACATGGAGCTGGTCGAGGAGGCTGACGAGGCGGCTCTCAGGGCAGCTAGTGCCCGCGTCGGAGGCCGGCTCGTCGGAGAGGTCGATCTCGCCGACGAGGTCAGCGAGGCAGCTCGCCGCGCAGGCGATCTCCGCGCCGTGCAGCGCGTCAGGGCTGACGCCGTCGGGCGTGCTGGGCTGGCTTCGCTCGCCAGGAAGGAACAGGGTTCCCGTCCAGAGCAGATCTCCGGGAGACGGTGCACCTCGCCCCATGGTGGGCGCCAAATGTCGGGGGTTGGGTGCGACATATGCCAATGGATGGCTTATCATGGTGGGAGCGAGTAGAACGTCGCCGGTGCCTGGAAGCGGGATAAGGCGTAGACACGAACGCCGGCGTACTTTACCCAGGTTCGGGGCTCTCCTAGGAGATAACACCCCTAGTCCTGCTCTGCGGGGTCTCCGCATGATCACTAAGGCACAAGTGATACAATGGTGCTCCTTGAGCTGTGTGCTAGAGGCAGAAGGAGGCAAGGCTAGCTCTCTTCCTGCTCTAGGGGAGTGGCTAGTTCTAATGGAGTGGGAACCGTTTGCATGGGTGGCCTGGGGGGTTTATATAGGCCTACCCCCCAGGGGTACAATGGTAATTCGTCCGGGTGCTGGGCCCGGCTGTCAGTGTCTCCAGCCTCCGGCTTCTCCGCCGACCGTTGGGGCCCGCCGCCTGGTGGGCCCCGCTGACTGGTTGGTGGCTGCTTACTGTAGCCGTGTCGTTGGTGACGGGGGCTTGGTCATCTTAGTGTGGCTACAGTCCCGCCGCCTGGTGGGAGGCTACTGTAGCCACACCTGGTCTTATCAGCTTAATGGTGTGCTTGCCTCGGGACCAGGGACGGCCGCCTGCTGGAGGCCGGCCCCTCTTAAATCCGTCTGGTCGAGCTTCCTCCATCTTCCTTGGGGTCACTGCCCGATAGGGCCCGCCTCCGGTGGGCCGTACCGACAGGCCATCGTGGGGAACAGGGCTCCGCCTGCCCGTAGCAACGTCGGGGTAGATACGGCACATTGCTCCATCGTGCGGAGATCTCCGTCTGTACGGAGTACTGTAGCCACGCCTGTCTCGAGCGTTGGAGGCGACGTACTTCACTGTAGCCATGCTTCGACTTGTACTCTCGATGGGGGCTCAGCCACACCGTAGTTCGTGAGGTGGCCGCCTGCCCGTTGCCCCCCTCTCTGGAGGGCGGCCGCCAGGAGACGGTCACTCGGAGCGCCATAGTCTTAGGTCGGCTGCCCTCTTGCAGCCGGCCGCTGAGCCAGCCGGCCCCAGAGGGCGGAGCTTTAGCTTGGGGTCCAGCTAGGCGGAGCTGGCCCAAAGTCTTGATAAATCCAGGGACTCGGGTGAGCCTAGCCGTGGCCCATTACTCTGACATACCCATTAAGGGCCCGTTATTCTGTTGGGCCGTTTCTAGCCCATGTTATCTTTCGGCCTTCTCAGACCCCATTTATTCTTGGGCTCATTTCCAGCATTCGTTTACTTACGGCCCGTTACTGTCATTTTCTGGTTATGGGCCAAATTCAGCCCGTGGTTACAGTCGGCCCATCTGTGGTCCGTTAACACATTGGGCCGTTTTCATAGCGTCATGAAATACGACCTATTAATGATGGCCCGTTATGCTCGGCCCATGAACGGACAATTCCAACTCTAGCCCATTTACGGCCATAATGAGGCCTGCTATTGGCCCATGTTTGGCCAATTGATCATACTGCCCGTATAAGGCCCATTGATGGTACGGCCCGTAGAAGGCCCATTGTTTCTGCGGCCCGTAGAAGGCCCATTGTTTCTACGGCCCGTGGAAGGCCCACTATTTATACGGCCTGTAGAAGGCCCACAGTTTCTACGGCCCATAGGTCCAGTGTCACTACAGTAAATATTAGCCCATGGTTATTGTGGCCTAGTTTTAAAAAATAGGTTATTGCAGCCACTAGCAAACCGTAGAAAAAGAACTGCACTGACTACAAGCAAATAAATAAACAAGACAACAAGGAAATAAATAAGCAAGCAACTTACACTAGGATATCACGGCTATTACACATATTACATCCATTGGGCATCAAAGTTCGCCACCAGTGCAAATATAGGGAACACAGCAACATATAAACGCCGCAGCAAAACAAGTCCAAAATTGAAACCACTTCAGAAGAGCTCAAGAAATAATATCCTGGGTAACCATAATGCTGGCAAGATGCTTCGCAAGCTTATTAACTTTCTCTTGTTTGGCGCTTAAGTCCTCTAGCGCCTGCTGTTGCACCAGAAAGTATGCATCTGAATACTGCAGGGACTTCCTAAGTCCTTCGGCTTCCTGTCACATAACATCTGATCGATGTCTTTCAACTTGAAGTTGAGACTTAAGAAGCCGAACTGATTCAGACAACGAGTTCGAAGAGCTGGTGCCAGCAGTGGTAGCCAGTAACTCGAACACTACATCAAGACAGGACTTTGGGGTTGTCTCAGTGTCCTCAATATAGTTTTGATCAGCTTTCTTGGAGTCCAACAGGGATGTCTCACTATCTTGAACCTTATCTGCATTACTTCCTTTACCATTGCATAACATGGTACTCTTCTCCAATATTTTATCCGCGTTCTAAAAGGGAAACAAACAAACACATCTCAGGTTTACAATGTAGTATATGAAACTCATTTTGGTAAACCAGTTAAGTAGTAAGGTGGACAGGATAACAGCATGAAACAAACATATATCTATGTAGTATGGTCACTGTATGGTCTATATCATTCTAGTTTATGTTGCCAAATCAAGATAGATACAGTTCGAATCATATCTATTTAAGACAAAGCAGCATAGACATAATATAAGTGTGGGAAACTACACAGCAATAACAACACTTGTAATGTGCATGGCATGAGAACATAACTATTTATTCAATTGAAACTGAAATCAACATAGAGCAAGTTACAACAGCAAACTACTAAACACGTTGAAGAAACAGGTTTAAAACATACCTGTTGCGCCATTGGAGTTTCAGTTGCATCCTTCAAATTTGAAATTGGTTGGTATTAGTAAATACAGTGATGCAAGAGCAAAGTAGTATGAACCATAGCTACGGAACCTGACCTGAGAATAATTCTTCTTCTGCTTTAAGCATTGACTTCGTGTTCGGAGTGGTGGTCCTCGTGATTTGGGCACTACAGTTGCCTTACTAACTGCTCGTGTTTGGGTGCTCTATGGTGGGGAGAAGGTGTTGTGTCAACGGGAACTGGGTGTCTATCTGCTGGGGTTGGGGTTAGAAGGGGCGTAGCTGGTTCTCTATCCAACTGGGTAGGGGTACAATCTGCATGAGTGTGGGTTATGTGTGGTGGGGCTGATTCTTGGGCAAGTACAACCATGGTTCTATCTGCATCGACAAGTAGCACGATCTTTTATGAAGACCGTGTTTTTACTCCCACAGATACTGCCGTCACTCCCTCCAATTGAAATGGCTGATAAACAAGAAAAGTAATTGAATGTACAAACATTATAAGATAGATAGGTGCAATGGATAGTAGGGAAGAAAACAGGGCATGAAATAATTCACATTTATGTTGTCTAAGCAAACAGAATAGCAGGACATAATTTCACATATATGATGGCTAATTAAACAGGATAGCATGACACAATTTCACATGTATGATGGCTAACTAAACAGGATAGAATGACATACTTCAAAATATGATGACTATGTAAACAGGATGACATGATATAACTATACGATGTGTCTATTAAAGTGGTTGGCATGCCATAAATCACAAACATGCCGTCGATGGAAACATGATGGCATGATATAATTCACGGATAGAATGACATAATTTAAATTATGATGACTATGTAAATAGGATGAGATGATATAACTATATTATGTCTTTAGAAAATGGGTTGGCATGCCATAATTCAGATACATGTTGTCTATGTAAACATCATGGCATGACATAATTCAAATATATGATTTATATACTAAGGAAGTGAGCAGAGGGCAATTGCATATATGATGTGTCAACTAAGGAGATGGCATTCAATATTGTGTATATGATGTAAAAAATAAGCATTGCACTACAACATATGCATTATATGAGTAATATAACCCTGCCAAGTTTGAGCATACACCTCAGGGGGATAATAGGACTGGTCATCTGCCTCTGAATCCTCCTCTGAAGAGCTATCTGTAACCAGCAAGATATCTGCTTCAGCAGGTAGCATTGTCTGCTCTGAAGACCTTGTTTTCACTCCAGATTTCTGCATCACCAATTCAAATGGCTGATGCACAGGAAGAGCAGTTGAATATACAAACATTGTCGACAAAAGCAATGAGAAATACAAAAAAAGGACGACATGATATAATTCACATATATGACGCTTGCCTAAATAGCATGGCATTGTATAATTCACATACATAATGCCTTGCAATAAGATAACATTGCATAATTCACATATATAATGTCTTGCAACAAGATAGCATTGCATAATTCACATATATGGTAATTAGACACTAAACAGGTGGCATTCACACAAAGCATGTCCAAACTAAGCAAATGACATAGCAATGCAAGATACCATACGCACGATATGAGTAACATAACCCTGCCAAGTTAGGGCATGCACCTCAGGGGGGAAATATGACTGGTCATCTGTCTCTGAATCCTCCTCTGAGGAGCTATCGGTAACCAGCAAGACATGCGCTTCGTCAGATAGCATTGTCTGCTCTGAAGACCTTGTTTCCACTCCAGATTTCACTACAAGAAATATGCAATCTTGTGACCTCCACTATTGGTCACTGAAAGGTCATATTTTTTCATTTGCGACCTTTTTGTGCCCAAAAACAGAAGGTCAAAAGCTGGCGGACGTAAACTGAAATTAACGACCTTCTCTGGGAGAAGGTCGTAGACATTTTTGACCAAAACAGAAGGTTGTTGAACCCATGACCTTTTGTTTTGGTCACTGGCTGTCTGCCCAGGCCATGTCGGATCCGACGTGGAAAAATTGCAACCAATTTAAAAGGTCACTGACAAGATCCAGCCCGGTCCGATTAGGTGTTTTACATGGGCCGAGCCCATTAATTCGGCCTTTTATATTATTATTTTCTATCAATTCTTGTGGTCTACTTAGGCCAAGCAAGTATTTCAGCTTCTTTGTTTTTGGGCCTTGGCCTTCTTACAATCAATTGATTTTCTATTTTCAATAATTATATTCTGGAGCTGGTCCCACTAGTCAAAAGGGTCCCACAAGTCATAATGTCATACATGAGTCCCACATGTCAGAAATTTCAAAATTGCTCAGATTATATTCATAAGTGGGTCCCACTGGTGAAGTTTCCATATCTTCTCAACATACATAACTACTATTTCAAAAAGGACAGAACAAACATAGTTCATCAAATAACACTACATAGACTTTTACAATCCGTTACAATATTACAATTTACAGTCTACTACAGAGCCAAAAAAACTATTTGCAAAGTACGGCTTCACTGCTTTGCACTTGGCTTCACGGCTTCACACTCAGAAAAAATAAGACTAGAGCTCCTGTAAAAGAGTGAACATAAAGGGAAAAAATTAGGCTTGGAGCTCCTGAAAAAGAGCGAATGCATAAAGGAAAACAACTAAGAAAACTATACAGGAAAACAAGTAGAGTGTATTGAGCATATATATGTTGTCCCTGGAAGGCGATGAAACCATATTATCATAAGTCACGGTTTAAACATCAAACCAGATTTACAAGTGAGCATGGCTAGAGTTCACAGAAATGATCCAAATCCAAAACTTAGGGGTGGCTGGGAGAACAGAGAGGGGACGCACCGCTCTAGCAGAGGGCGATGCCGAGGACTGAGTCGCCATCAATGCTTCTGGTGCGCTCCAGTCGCCTACATGTCAGGAGTTTTGTGACTCGTGAAGATACATCTATGCACCAAAGCAGCAGTTCATTTACCAAAAGAAAATAACAGTTCAAGCATCATGGTACCAACACCAATTTATCGACAGCTCAACACCAAAAAAGTAAGTTAAATTGAAAATGCCATACTCTGACCATTTCATCCTCAATACACGTAATGTGTTGTGCACCCTGCACATAACAAGAAGGCTACTAGATATTAATACAAGGAGAACACACCTCATATACAGAATTCACACTTGACAATTACAATAGGCACTGCACATATATGGAGAGGTGTTTAAAAATAAAACTCAGGATTTAGGCATGCACTGGGCATGTATGGATACTAATTGCTCAACTACATGAGGGTAGCCAGTTCGCTGTCACATACAGAAAAGCATGATTCAGATCAACACCATAACTGAGATTGCTAAACCTCAACAGTGGCATACTTATATACAAACAGTGATGATAGCGACACCGTACTACTACTACTACTTGAAAGATTGGCAGGGAGGCTTACCCATTGGCAAAATAGTCAGATGAGGACACCTCATTGTACTTCATGAGCATGCCTGGGGGCCAAACAGGAATATCAAAGCAATTGCATCCATATTCTATCTTCTGCAAATCACAATAAACTCCAGTCACATTGTGTAGTATCAAATATAAGCAACAATGCAGCAGCTGAAACCACTACCTTACTAATTTGTAGAAAACCTCATGATGTAATCAAATATTTAGTTAAGGACTGGGTTATTTATTGATTACAAGCTAAATAAAATGCAAACATACTCATATTATTAGAGTAGTTCATCATTAGCTCATTCGCGTTGCAGAAGTAAAAGCATCTGGCACACACATGATGAAATGAAATGAAAAAAAAGAATGCTTCAGTTTGTTTGAAAAAAAATGTGTGTGCTTGTGTTGACAGGGCCAACGGTGGCCTCCTTGTTATTGTCAGATGAACTAAATAGTAGTGGTAGTTAACATTTCACCATCTAAAGCAGTCACTCAACTCCTTGAATACTACAAAGAAATCAAAAATGTGAGGCTAGTGTATTCTATAGTTAATCATGAGTGTGACACAGTTCTTTTGGGTTGAGCTGACCCAGCAAATAGAGATCCCGAGCATGTTCAAGATGTAGGCTGCGAGTACTCGAAGAACATGCATTCAAATAGAGATCGTGAGCATGTTCACTGTGATATTGAACTCCTCTTACAATCTTATGAGCATGCATTCAAATAGAGATCATGCAATCAAATGGAGTAGTTACAGTCTTAACTAAGAAGATCATGAGCATGTGCATGAGTAAAATGAGCATCAGCATGTGTTAACAGGATCATAAGCATGTGTATGAGTAAAATGACAGATGATAAGAAGATATGTTTAGTTATAGTCTTACAATCAATGCTTTGTAATTACAGATAACTGAAAAATGAGTACAGTAGATGTACAAAATTTGTTTGCTCCATTTGTAACTACAGTACTCCTTTCATTTGTTTGAAATTTTTAGTAGATGTCACAGTAGCATGATAAAAATTTCAGCTGAAACTAAAGATGCAATACACTAAATTACTCAAGCTTGACAACAAACCACCAAGAGCATCTCAGAGCACCACATGGACCTCACTCGGTATGACTTTGTTGCACTAAAACATTACAGATCAAGAAGAGATTCTGGAAATTTTAATTGAATTCAATTAAATTTGTGCTACTGCTACTGTTATAAAACTACTGAAACTACTGAACCAAGCTGCCTGCCATGTAAACAAGCATCCATTCATCTATTCCAACAGAACAGAACACATGTGATGATAACAGCAGGAATTTGTAACTAGCATCCCTTAAGGACCATCAAGAGTATTTAGGGGCTCATCAACAGAACCCATGATGCAACAGGAATCCATAGTACTATTCAGCTAGAGTACGCATTTAGGGTGTTTAAACACAGTAGCAGCAGGAACTTGAAAGGTACTGCTGGTAACAATAAGATACTATGGTATCAATCAAGAAGCTAATATAAGGAGACGGCAGGGTAAATTCAAGTGGTGCGTGTCACTTGGGTATCCCTTTCTCTTGCTGGCCAGTGCAGTGCTTCATGGGTCCCTAGGTTTCAGCTTCTTCTTGGTCCTCGTCTGAAAATATAAAGTGTTGAAACAGAGTTAAGTTGGTAGCCACAAGTGATTCAAATCTCTAGGAGTGGGTTATCAATCCATTGCACACACTGCTGCGGAATCGGGAGATCGACGATCGATTCAAGACACCAGAATATGGAGAGCAGTACACAGCACAAATATAACTGAAGGAGACATAATAACATATATACAGAGCTATAGTAGTTATCTCTGTCAGCATCAGATTGATGCAAAACACTAGTGAGTTGACTTGGCACATTGACTTTGAAACCAAACATCATGAATTTGTGTATGCTAATGATAAAGTATTAGAGAAGGTGTTTGATGCTACAATAACTGAAGCCAAATAGCATGGACAGGACAATATTAAGGTGACCAAGGCCAACAGACATTAACAATGATAACATCATTATGTCTAGATTGATACAGAACTGTAGTATAGTTAGGTTAGCTCCATTATGTGTCTAAGAATAAAATTAAGCTGCAAGTCAAGCATCTCAACAACCAACAGCGACGCATCTTTATCTTTAGAATTACACACAAGTGGAGCTCAAGTTTTCTAGGAAGAAAAATAACATTTATAATTTCTAGTACTAATTTTATACTGATCTTAGTAAAAAAGCCTAAGAATCGCACATTCATCAACATAATTTGTAGTACTACAATACTGAACCAAGTAAAAGCCTAAGAATTACACATTCATCAACATAATTTGTACCGCTCCGATGAGAGAAACACATGAATAGACTAATTAACTGGGCTAATCTGTGCTTAGCAAGCAATGAAATGTATCTACTGGAACTGCAATCCACTAAACCACGAGCGTGTACTGGTAGTCACCAATTCCTAACAAAGCACAGCAAGCACATCTGCGCCAACAAAAAGCATACGGGGAACCAAAACTAACAACACGGAGAAGCGGAAACTGGCCAGATTCACGCATCCCGATCACGAAATGCTTGCGTAGATGGCAGAGATCAAAATCCGCATCTGCATCGAACCTAACGGCTAGATCTAGGCCGAATCCTTGGAGAACTGAACCGGAGACGCGTGTGGGAGCACAGATCTAGGCCCTCACCTGCATGTTGCACTTGACGAGGTCGAGCGGGGTGATGGCCATGTGGGTGAGCCCGCAGCTGTCGATCCCCCCGATGCTGCAGGTGGCGCAGAAGGCCGCCGAGTACATGATGATCTTCTCGTTGGGCCCGTGGACCGAGAAGGGCCTGCTGCCTCCGACCCCGCCAGCGCCGACAAGGCCGGCGGCCGGGGCCGCGGCGGGCGCCTGGTAGGGCGACGGGGAGGAGGGGAAGCGCGCTGAGGCGGCTGCGAAGGAGCGCAGGGAGTAGAGGAAGCCGGGGAGGAGCGAGTCGTGGGAGAGGTCGGAGAGCGCCATCGCCACCGGAGGAAGGTGGCGGCGGGAGGGAGGAGGGGAGCGCTAGGGTTCGCGCAAGAGGGGTCGGGTGGTGTTCGGGCACGAGGGAAAGGGGAGGTCGGGCGATGGAGATGGCGGCGGTGGGCTGTATGAATGGATCCATGGACGGATCTTTCCCATGTCATCAATCCATGCCACACTAATTCCACCAATCACAATTGAGCTCATGTAATTTTGTCTTTTCCTTTTACTTCTCTTGTATTTTTGAAACGGGCATAAAAAATTCAAAAAAATCAAAAAATTGGAAAACCTTCGCATTGTGTCATTATATGTGACCAAGTTTCCAGGAAAAATAATAAACTTGTAATACGGTAATTATTTTAAAAAAGTGTTCTTAGAAATGAGCTATCATGTGTGAAGATTCATGGCTTTCAAGCCAAATAATCAATCATATGGCTACATTCATGGCATAGTTTGTTCAAATGATCTCATATTGTGCACAAGGGTACATCTTGGAATTCCAAACAATATTGCCTAAGAAAGTTTTCATTTTCTTTGCACGGAAAATTCATTTTTCATTTTCCGAGTGCCCAAAAGGAGGTTTTTTGTGAAGGAACTACCAAATAATTTTTGCAAAAATGGACCAAATCAATTTTATAAAATACTAGGCCATATATAATGCACAATTGACAAAATGGTTGGGTGTAAAACGTTTTTGATCCACCTCTGGTGAAAAAGACAAATTGTCGTCGATTTAGTTGGAAACAGGTCAAATTTGAACTGCAGCTGCCTCATAGTTTGCTCTTTATTTTTTCCAAAAATCATTTGTAGGTAAATAAGTATCTATTTAATCATAGAAACACCAAAAAAATTGCAAGATTCAACCACTAGCTAGGAACGGTCAAGCCCGCCGTTTTGACCGCATTTTGAAACGGGCATAAAAAATTCAAAAAAATCAAAAAATTGGAAAACCTTCGCATTGTGTCATTATATGTGACCAAGTTTCTAGGAAAAATAATAAACTTGTAATACGGTAATTATTTTAAAACAATGTTCTTGGAAATGAGCTATCATGCGTGAAGATTCATGGCTTTCAAGCCAAATGATCAATCTTATGGCCACATTCATGGCATAGTTTGTTCAAATGATCTCATATTGTGCACAAGGGTACATCTTGGAATTCCAAACAATGTTGCCTAAGGAAGTTTTCATTTTCTTTGCACGGAAAATTCATTTTTTCATTTTCCGAGTGCCCAAAAGGAGGTTTTTTTGTGAAGGAACTACCAAATAATTGTTGCAAAAATGGACCAAATCAATTTTATAAAATACTAGGCCATATATAATGCACAATTGACAAAATGGTTGGGTGAAAAAAGTTTTGATCCACCTCTGGTGAAAAAGACAAATTGCCATCGATTCAGCTGGAAACGGGTCAAATTTGAACTGCAGCTGCCTCTTAGTTTGCTCTTTATTTTTTTTCCAAAAATCATTTCTAGGTAAATAAGTATCTATTTAATCAGAAATACATGGTTTGATGGCGAGACATTGAGGTTTGGACGGTAGCCGAGGGCCCCAACTCTAGAGCGCGTAAGCTCGCATGCCCGCCGCATGGTCACCGCATGACCGTGGCGTTGCCATTTGTTCTGGGCGTCCTAGGCATGTCTAGTGGGTTGGGCACTCCCCAGGTAGGTGCTAGGAAGAAAATCACAACATAAGATTCTCACGAGGGGACCGATCGATGCTCAAACATAAATAAGCAGCCAAGTGTTTGATTTGCGGTACGGGAAATGCACATGGATAATGGGCGTGAGTTTTTGCTGAGGATGATCAGTTACTAAGAAGACCGTCTTCACAAATTTTCACCTCAAAAGGAGGAGCCTAGGTGGTACTTGCTTTACAAAGTACCATAGTGGACATAAATACGAATGTTGAAGCTGGGCTCAAAATAATGAATGGATTGAGCTGACATTTGGTGGAGGATGGTTATTTGGGCATAGGAAAGAACTATAGAAAATGGATACCATTTGGACATGCCAAAGTGGTACTTCCTTCACAAAGTGTTGCTCTGAACAGAATAGGAAAATGAATATTTTCGAATTATTTTTGAACTAGGCAATGAATGTTTTTGACATATTTGATGAAGATATGATCCAAAACATTTATGAGAATTTTTTGGGAATTTTTGGAATAACAGAAATATAGGTTGCTTCACAACCTAGGGCAAAAACTGCCACATGGACATGACACATAGGCAAAACTGATGAGATGGCGCCTAGTCATCAGAACCCACCACAATCTACAAGGCTATGACCATCTATATTGGTCATTAACAACTAGAACTAAGGCAGCGGACTAGCACTGTTTGCTTTGTGACCATTTCATGTAAGGAAATTACGACCTTTCTGACCAAAATGGTCGCAATGGTTTAGGGTTTGGAACCCCCCGAACAGCTTTTGACCAATTGGTTTGAAATGGTCATAGATCTATGACCATTTCTTCCAGGGTCACTGACAGAAGGTCACTAGTTGACATATTTCTTGTAGTGTTTTTCCATGACCGTGCCGAATGGCTGATGCACAGGAAGAGTAATTAAATGTACTAAAATTGTTGACAAATTTAACACATAATTAAAAAATGATGGCATGATATAATTCACATATAAGATGACTGGCTAACCAGGGTGGCATTGCAAAATTCACATATATGATGACTAGCTAGACAAGATGGCATTGCATGATTCACATATACGATAAAGAAACAAAACAGATGGCATTGACACAAAGCATGTCTAAACTAAGCAGATGACATCTTTAATGTATACAGTAAGCAATGCAAGGCACCATATGCATGATATTACCAACATCAGCATGGCAAGTTAGAGCAAAGACCTCATGTGGTAAATAGGAGTGGTCTTCTCCTTCTGAATCCCCCTCAGAACAGTTATCTTCCTCTTGATTACGATCCGAAATGGGTGGAGGGGGCTGCCTTTGCGCCCACCATGGAACGACGTCTACATGAAATTGCCACGCAAGGCTCGTCTCTTTTGCTCTACATGATCAGTTCCATTGTGTACAATAACTGGCATGCATAGGAATAAAACATAGTGAGATTATGTAAGGAGTGCATGCACAAATCCAGAGTGATGGTAGCAAACTGTGGATAGACCCAAAACCAATGATAGCAGGCAGATAATAGCTTTAGTTAAAAAATACAGATAATGGCTCCTTTAATGTTTGTTTGCACTCAACATGAAACTCATAGTAGACACCGGAGATTAACCAGATAGTAGATAGATAGTACTGATTGCTGCCCCAATATGTACCCCACAACCATTTAAAAACTCAAGTTTTAGCATTAGTTTGGACCTGACTCGGAGTCTAATAGGTGAACACGATGATAATGTAGCATGTCATCATATTAAGTGACGCATAACGTAAGCAGACACGGAAGAGTGCAACCTATCTTGCGGACCTGTGTAGTCCTCAAGGTCATCTGCTTAGTTGATGATGGTAATGCAGTTGTCGTGGCTGCCGGCGGCGGGGAAGAAGGTCTGAGGCGGCGAAAGACAGTCTGGAGAGCGGATCCCTGCTGGGGTGAACCCTTCCGTCGTTGGAGCAGCTGAGCTGGGGTGGAACACAGCACCGCAGGAGTAGGACAAACCACACAAGGTTTTCTTTGACACATATCTGTAACAGAAGTAATTGAGTAAGGGCTTGTTTGAATTTGAGGATTCTAACAATGCAGGGATAGGAAATAGACATGAATAGGATAGGAATGCACGTGCAAAATAGAGAATCTAAAAACACAGGATTTCTGCCAATCTGGGTGTTTGATTCACAACAATTGGAAGATCGCGAGATGCAAAAAAGCATGGTGAGATTAAGTCAAACCACAAGAAAATGTACGGTTATAATGCTATTATGCTACTATCTCTTAGTCTTGTGCTTGATGAATATGAATATGAAAAGGAGGAGAAGTGGAAATTAGTATTCCTACGGTTTTTCTTTCAAGGAGACACTAAAGGAACAAATCCTACAATTTTCCTTTTCTCCATTCCTTTGCACCAAATTCATGAAAAGTAGTACCATAGGAAACTTTCCAATTCCTATGTTTTTCATTCACTTTTCCTTTCAAGCACTCACGATTCTAGTAGGCAGGCTTGAGCAAGGAAAATCCTACACTAAAAAATGTTTTTGTGCTACTTCTATTACTTTGGACCCAGGCCACTGCCATACTAGCTCAACTCCCAGGCCCATCGACAAATGCACAGCTCAAACGCGCAGAGATAAATAATGATGGCTTTCAAGAGAGTCCATCACGGATAGCTAAGTTTCCTGGTACCTCACTGCTTGTCATATAGTAGGATAAAATAATCGTATTTCCCGTTACTACGAGTGCTCGGTGGAAAATATATATAACATGTAGAGTAAAAAAGAGATACAACAAGTGTACAACCTCTTTGGCGAAGCCATGTCGATCTCAGCGTGATTGGGTTGGCCAGAGAGGATGCTCCGGCTGACTTTGCTGTCGGAGGAGGGGAAGAAGATCTTAGGCGTATGGAGATGGAGCCCGAGGTACTGCTCCGCTATGATGGAGGGTTTCGTCGTTGGAGCAGCTCCGGTGAGTTGTACGATGACGAGGCTGAAGCAGGACAAGAGAGACAATGAACAATGTTAACCTGAGTGGAATTCTAATAGCATCTCCAATACATGACGTAAAATACATAACCACAAAGTGCTAGATGTAAAATACATCGGCCGCTCATCTCTGAACTTAACTGTCGAAACTGAACTTAACTGTCGAAACTGAACCTAACTGTCCAAACTGAATTTGGCTGTCGAAACTGAATTTTGCTGTCGAAACTGAATGCACTAGCAAGGTGAGGCTACACGTCGGTCGACTGACTTTTTCATCTCTGGTCAGTCGATTTTGCAGCCATTGGATACGAAATCAAGGGCCTGCGGTTCATCTTCAACCTCCACCCCCTGAGCCGCCAGCCACCACCGGCCAAACAGCAGCCCCCCGCTGTCTGTGGCCGGTGGTGCGCTGCCCCGCCCGCCCCGAAAACACTCCCCACCGCCGGTCCGCCGCCGCCCCGGCCATCCCTCTAGGCACCCCCGTGCCGAGCTTTTTCTCCGGCGATCCCCACGCCACCGCCTCGCCAACGCCCCGCCACCGCGGCGACCACCACCCCCATCCTGAACCCTAAGATAGATAGTGGGGTACCTCTTCGGCGAGCCCCCCTCCCCGCTGCGGCTGGTTCTTCCTTCACCCCGGCGAGCCCAACCCTTGGAAATCGACTGACCCAAAAGTCGATTCAGTCAACTGGAGTGTAGCCAAATCAGAGCAGCATCGCAAGCAAGAGCAAGAGCGAGAGCAGCAACGCGAGCAAGAGCAATAGCAAGAGCAGACCAGGCAGGGGACCGAGAGCAAGAGCAGAGCAGCAGCATGAGCGAGAGCGAAAGTAGCAGCATATCCTACTGATGTGGACGTCGCCGCCGAGGGAGCGACACCGTGGAGGAAGTGGCCGGCAATGCCGCCGTGGATGGAGCCGCGCCGTGTCGGCTCAGGACCGAGCGCCGGCAGCACTGTGAGATCAAATCAAGAAGAAAATGCGGCGATTAGTGTACAACCTCTTTGGTGGCGCCGATTAGGCCGCAGCTTCATCCGAGGAAACGGTGATGATGATGCTCTTCCGGTGGTGCGGGTGAAGAAGGAGGTGTGGGAATGGAGGTGGCGCAAAAGACGAGGGGAACATCGGGGCAGCTCCTTGGAGGTGGAGGAAGGGGTGGCTAAACCGGCGGGACGATGAGATTGACGACAGATCCTCATCCGGTATGGTGGATGAGGGACGTCGAGGTGTTGCTGTGGACGACATCGTCGGGGAAGACGCTCCGGCTAGGTGGCGGACGGAGCAGGGTGTGGGGTTTTGTCGCGGGTTTTCGTGGCCTCAGTGTATGAATGGGTGGGCGGATGGGATGGCTGTGGGGAACCATGGCTTAGAGACGCGCTTGTCCGAAATGTGGGGTAAGTTATGAAAGTACCCCCCACCGATTTGAGGCGGTTCTTTCGGTTCAGGGGTACCACGGCCATTTCACGTGTCGGGATTTCACAGGAGGTGGGAGTTTTCGCTCGCATTGTAATTTCGGAATAGCAAGGCGCGGGTTGAGATGGAGGGAGTTGTCGGAGCACAACGAGACAAAGATATATCTTAAATATTTCAGGCTAACAAGGCGCGTGTTGAAGAGGCAGGAGTTTCGCAGCATGATAGACAGAGACGCTAGCTTCAATTTTCGGCATAACAAGGCGCGGCTTGAAATTTCGGAAGAACAAGCTTAACATGTACCAAAAAAAGACAATTTGCACCTCAACATGCACAACACACACAAACACCATTTAGACTAGAGTAAGGTACACGTGCATTGCACGCATGAGATTTGGCAACCAAATTATAAATAAATACCACATTATAGCGTGCAAGCTTTGAGTCATATATGCATGATGTAGATGTTCGTTTAATTCTTATAGTTCATTTCATTCAAAATCATCTAGTTTTTATAAGAAAGCTAGTCTATTTTAAGATTCATGGAATTGTGCGTTGTAAGACATAAAGTAAAAACAAATAATGGCAAATCATGTAGAAAAACATTTGGGCAATTCTGATACGGAAGATTCTAGAACAAATAAGAAGTGCTTGTGTTTTGATGTTTGTGCATTATGCTTAAGTTCAACCATGGAGTCTTCTAGATTATACATGTGGCGAAATCTGGTGGAATCTAGATGATATCCAACGGCCAATAGTGCTCAAATTTGCCATCTTTGGACCATTGTATTCGCCTCATCCAACGACCATCTTTCAACATTAAAGTTACCCGCACACAATATAAAAAATATAATATATATATAGGGGTATAGATATAGATATGTGATGCGAAAGCCGCCCATCATCTCTAATTACATGCACGGGTGCGACATGAGCAAATGATGTCTGCCATCGGTATCTCAAATTCAAATCAGTCTGACCTTGTTCAATGTGTATACATTACAACATGCTCGTTTCCAAAGCACACCGCCCAGATCTCCGTTATATTCATGCATGCATGGGTTTCAAACATCAGTATCTCTTATTCCAATATTTGAATTCAACTTTACATTGATTATGACCTCACCTATTCTTTTACACCCACACAGTAGTCTTCTCTTTATAATTGTACCACTAACTTTCTCTCGTGCATGCATGCACACACACTACCAGTCGGCATTATCTATCGCACGCATGCAATATTTTTCTTCAGGTCGGTCTCCCATGAAGGCACACACCCACACGCATCCCCCTCTCCCTCATACCGGGCATTCTTTATCTCTCACGCATGCATGCGCAATGATAGATGTTCCTCTATGTATGTGTGTATATAGCTAGGTCTTTCATAGTTTTCCACACAAACCGATCAATCGCTATATCCAGTGAGGTCTCACCCTCTTTCCCACGTCCACATCGATCAATCTATAGCTCTCCCACGTCCACATTGATCAATCTATACCTCTCTATATAGGATTAACATAAATAGCTAATACACCCACATTAATTATATATCCAACGTCCCCCTCTCATCATCCATGCCTTCCGCTTCATCTCTTAGATGCGTGCACAATGGCAAAGACAGGGGGCAGTAAGCCCCCCCCCCTAACATCACTATATATCGAGGCTAATATGAATGTGATCATTAGACAATTGCTGCTAAAAAAGGTTTAATTTCATGAATTGACCCTCCTCGCAAAGGATTAGCAATGCTTGGCCCCCTAGCTCATTTATTTGTCATGGCCCCGCCACTGCATGCAACAGTGCACGTGTTCGCCCCCTCTCTCTAAATATCGATCTCGCACTTGTACATTCCTTCATAGTCTCCCTCCACTCGGCCCCTCCCACCATCTTCTAGCCCCCCACCGGATTTTGCCACATGTACAATCTAGCAGACTCCATGGTCGAACTTAAGCATAATGCACAAACCTCAAAACAACAGTGGTTCTCTTTTGTTCTAGAATCTTCCGTATCATAACTGCCCAAACTTTTTTTCTAGTTGAATTGCCATTATTTGTTTTTACTTTATGCTTTACAATGCACAATTCCATGAATCATAAAATAGATTAAGGGCTTCTTTGATTCGAAGGATTCTCAAAGGAATTTTGGAGGATTCTAATCATTAGGAATTTTTCCTATCTTGGTTGTTTGATTCGTAGGATTGTAAACCATAGGAATTTTTCCATATGATTCATTTGCACTAGATTTCATAGGAAGCATCCCATCCACTCAAACCTCTTTGAAAGAATTCTGCCCTTTTTCTATGCACAATCAAACACTCGTACAATCCTGTAGGATTCAAGACGACATTCCACTATAATCCCATGTTTTTCCTATTCACGCGTTCTTAGCTTTTTTATAAAAACTAATTTGATTTTGAATGAGATGAACTATAAAAATTAAACGAAGGGCTACATCACGCACATATGACTAAGAGCTTACATGCTATAGTGTGGTATTTATTGATAATTTGGTTGCAAAATCTGATGCGTGCAATGCACGTGTAAATTACTAGTACTTCGAGTATGTGCAAAACACGTGAATTAGAATACTAATGGCACGCTACACAGTGTCTCTGTTACAGTTCATGAAGCCACGTGGCACATGTGGAGGCGTTGTCGCAACCTCCTTGCGTGGATTGATCACAGTGATGTGTTGCTGGTTCCAGAAGAATGTACTCGACCTCCCTGAGTCATACTGGCGGTACATGCATGAAGCGAAGATGTGCATGCATGCACTCATTCCCTCGCACGCACACGCGGGTACACGGGCGGACGCAATTTTGTACCAAGATCCACCCCATGTGATAATTTGACGCGTGTAAAGTCATTCACTTCATTGATGGTCAATTAATACAGCGCATGCAAATTGAGTAGACGTGAGGGCGGAAGAAAGACATTATTACTCCACTGCGCGCATGCGAGTAGTTCAATCGTGGGTTGCTAGTAGTACTTCCATTGGTCTCCTTCGTATTTTGTGCCAAATTTTGACAGTAACATACTCCCTCCTTTCCGTTTTATAAGGATCAATTCAAAAATCTCACCAACCAAGGTAGATGGTGAGTGGTGGAATACTTTTTGTAGTTTGCAAAAGCACCCAACTAATGCTCTTGTTTTCCTCAAAAAAGTATGTTTACCAATGCATTAATTGCAATGCATACATGTATAAATTACATGCATTGGTCAATTTTTTCTTAATAATTGGATGCAATGATTTAATGCACCTTGGAATCTGAACATGTGATGGGAAACAACTAAATTGAGCCTTATAAAATGGAAAAACTAAAATTTTAAGATAAGCCCTATAAACCGGAAAGGAGGGAGTAATATTTACGCATTTGAGCAGTGTAGTCTACTTGAAATTTATGTTCCACTAAACTCATCGGGAGCCGTTTCGGGCCTCGAAACCAAAACCATCAATTAATCTTTACCTTGTTCCCATCACATTCGAAAGCCTGCTCACACCTACTAGTACTACGTACCAAACCTGAACGTGTTCCCACTATGCAGGTATTAGTACTACTAGTGCTAGTACTTAGGTTATAAAAAGGGGAACTAACTAACCGAAAATTACTCTACCTTTCCTCCTCATAAGTGCTTCTTCTTCGTCCGTCGTTGCCATGGCCGGTGAGCATTGCTCTAGGTCGAGAACTACTCGTAACAAGGGAGCGGCAACCAAGGCTGCGGAAAAAAAGAGAGGGCTCGCCGCCACGCAGAGACCTCGAAAGATCTCTCACGGGCAGGCGATGGCTCCCAGGAGCGCCCTAGCCGCGGAGGCAAACATGCCGAGCTGGAGTCGTTATCCCTCGACGGCATGCCCGATCAGCTCAATAAGCACCTCAATAAGCAAAAGGAGTTCATCCAAGGCTTGACGGAGTTGCTGAAGGAGAGCCTCGACAACATGCCCGCTGAGCTCAAGCAGCAGGGGGAGTTGACCGCCGGCTTGGTGATGCTGCTGAAGAAGAGCATTGCCTCGGAGAAGAAGGCGACCAGCGAAATCCTGCGACTTCAGGAGGACAAGGCGAAGCTCTGCCACGAGATTGACCTGTTGAACGAGAAGAACGCCAGCTGGAAGAAGCTGCATGAGAATAGTAGTTCCTCGATGAAGATGCTGCTGGCCCTCGTTGTGGAACAGAAGGAGGAGTTGGCGAAGTTCCGCATCGAGCACCCGGCTGCTGTCAAGGTACGTAATGCGGCCTTGGAACAGATGATGAAGGCTCACGTCGAGAAATCTTGCATCATGGACAGAATGAAGAAGATGGCGGAGGAGACGCGCAAGGAGATGGAGGTCATGGAGGCGATGAAGAAGCAGTTATGACTCTACGGCGAATTAGATCATTTGGGGTGATAATCTTCCTTCTTCTTTTGCTGCTATGTTTCATCTTTTGCTTCGGGTGTTTCGCCGCCTGTGTCACGTTCTCTGCGAGGCATGAATAGAACAATGGTTTTTGTTTTTTGAGGGAATGAATAGAACAATGCTAACAATGAGATGACTAGCAAATTAGATCATTTTTTATCGCCATATGGCACTGGGCTGCCGTGTTTCGTGCTCCTCCGTCGCAGGACTACACCAGTGGAAAACTTGAGTATACCGCACGGTTCTTTGCTCCTCCTCGATCAGGTCGTCGGCGCATTTATACAAGCAGTCAGATCACAAGGCCCCGCCTTCCAGCAGTAATGAGCCGTCAAATCACAAAGGCCCTCGCCTCTTGTGAAACCAACCAAGCTAGACTGCCCCGCCCTCTAGCCTTTTAAAAATGTATACTTTTGTACAGCAGTAGTATCGATGGATTGCGCCATGGAGCAAAACTTGAAATTAAAAAAAAGGTGGTACATATAGAGCGCGCTCGTCGCCAAATTATGCATATAGTACTATTAAAAAGGCTAGTCACAATAATGGTGTCCAGCACAACCCACCCCTCAAATAAAACTAAGCACCCTGGAATTCTTTGACAAAACTAAGCACCCTGAAATTCTTTGACAACTAAACTGCTGGCTATATGATGTTGGCCATATATATTGTACGTATATAATGTGAATAAACAAGTGGTAGTACTATACCAACTAAAAGATGAAATGTAAGAAATACTAGTATGTACTTACTGAAGAGTTAAAGTAACAAGAAGAAACATAACATAGTTCTACTGGGGGCTCAGCACAACACACCCCTCAAATTAAATTAAGCACACCTGAAATTAAACTTTGCAACTATTCCGGTAGACACTGCATTAGAACCACCATGAGCAACAACACTGCCACCTTACTCGGAGTCCTCGTCCATGTCCTCGACTTCCTCCTTGTCCCTCTTCCTCTTGGCCGATACTTCTTTTCTTGAACTGCCAACTTGGCTGTTGCTCTTCATCCAACCCTTGTAGATATTGAAGCAAAGGTAGCCATCCATTGCAGCATACTGGATGTGGTCTATATCTAGTACATTCCGCTGCCATGCATGACGATGAAACGTGTATGGAGGTTTCTCCAGTTTACCGTGCGAAGGATGAACCATGGCTCCTGCCACGGTCAGCATTGAAGGCTGACGAGAGGACACCAGCCGATTCTTTTTGAGGTCGAAGGTGTTGCCTACAACGAGGCCTATCCGACGCAGGACTTCTTTGTCGTTACCAAAGTCTACAGTAATGAATTTTACTAGGTTGCTCTCGAGGAAGTCCTTAAAATCCTGGCACTCAACATCGGCATGGCATCTGTGCTAGACCAAGCATAAGTCATGCCGCAAACCTGGATCACAGTGGGCCTCTTCCTCTCTTCGTCCTTTAGATCCTTCTCTCGTCCCACGACTGTGGTGTACTCAACATCTAGCCCGGCGACCCACTCATCATGTGAGTCTTCGAACATGCGTCTGAAGCGAGAAAGGCATCATTTCACCGTCGCAGAAGAACGGGTGTAGATGATGTCGAACTCATCGCCGGTGATGGTTCTAACCTTGTACTCACCTCCGATCGGGGAGATTTGGGACGCCATGGATTTGGGAGGAGGGTTAGGATTAGTGGAACTGCCGTAATGTGAATGGACGGGACGACTAGGAGCGAACCGCCGTAGTATTAAAGGACGTGCGGGGACGAGTAGGAGCGAACTGCCAGCGTGCGAATGGCAGGGTAGTGGCTTTCCATTCTCCCATGATACGGGCTTCCGAGAGCCCTTGGATCGGAGATCAAATGGTTGCATGGCGTCATTCTAGACCAATGGGTGAATATCCTATCCTGGAGGGTTATTCTGCAAATTTTCAGCAACTTAGCATGTGATCATTTGATCTCAGATCCAAGGGCTGCCAGCAGCCCATATCATGGTCGCGCCTACCACGACTGTCGCGTCCCTCGCGCGGTCGCGCCCTTGGAGATTTAACACGGTGTGTTAGGCTATCTGATGTTGGCATGTCATACATAGTCATCACTTAGTCACTCATACTACAACAAGGTTGGCTATAAGGTTGGCTATAAGTGTATTTTTTTACTCCTCTCTATCTCTTTCTTCGTACTCCCTCCGTCCCATAATATAAGAACGTTTTTGATACTAGTGTAGTGCCAAAAATGTTCTTATATTATGGGACACAGGGAGTACTAGTATTTATTGCATTTGCCAAGGAGTGACCTCTTCCAATGAAATGGTGTTGCTAAGTTTGCTTCATTTAATTAGCTATAGACTCAAAATTGTCTTTTCACGTAGGTACACGTGCTTAGCACCGTTTCTTCCTTGGGTCACCAAACTAGTCTCTCTCTCTTCTTGATTAACTTGCCACATCAGACTTTATGCCTATGTGGCAAGCTTAAGAACCTGTAGGAGCAAGTAAGGTGCCCGTCCGTGTCACGGAAGAGTGAAATGCATTGATCGGGGTGTTGTTTATTTTGACAAAGGATGTGGGGGTCATCTCATGTGCAACCGGGTCGACGTGTCAAGCACCAAATAACAGTGCAGAACAGCAGGGGGGACGCACCCCACTCGTACCGGCCCAGTGTTAGTAATGAGCAATGAGACGTCAAATCACAATGCCACACCTTCCCAGACAGACGAAGCAGCCATTATTGCACACTTCGGTTCGACATTATCTCAAACCACGTACTAGTATTTCTTCTGCCTCAAGAGGGACACGCGCATCGCCTTGGTACATCATGACATGTGGGACCGCATGACAGGCCATGCTCCCCCGCCGATCGCTGGGTAAAATCACCTCATTTTTACTATACTTCCTCCGGATCGGTTTACTACATGGCATGCACGTCGTTCTAGGTTGAGAATTTAACTGGCTATATATATATATATGTGATGAACAGTACTCTAGCCTTTTAAAAAATGTATACTTTTGTACAGTAGTACTCCAGTATCGATGGATTGCGCCATGGAGCAAAAATTGAAATTTTTAAAAAAGTGGTACATATAGAGAGCGCTCGTCGCCAAATTATGCATATAGTACTATTAAAAAAGCTAGTACGTGCTTAATTGGGGTGTGAAATTCTATTAAAGAAATACTAGTACTAGTATGTACATACTGAAGAGTTAAAGTAATGAGAAGAAACATAACATAGTTTTGTTGGGGGCTCAGCACAACACACCCCTCAAATTAAACTAAGCACACCTGAAATTAAACTATGCAACTAATCCGGTAGACACTGCATTAGAAGTTTAGAACTGCCATGAGCAATGACACTGCCACCTTACTCGGAGTCCTCGTCCACGTCCTCGACTTCGTCCTTGTCCCTCTTCCTCTTGGCCGATACTTCTTTGCTTGAACCGCCAACTTGGTTGTTGCTCTTCATCCAACCCTTGTAGATATTGAAACAAAGGTAGCCATCCATTGCAGCGTAGTGGATGTGGTTTATATCTAGTATATTCCGCTGCCATGCATTACGATGAAACGTGTAATGAGGTTTCTCCAGTTTGCGGTACGAAAGATGAACCATGGCTCCTGCCAGGGTCAGCATTGAGGGCTGACGAGAGGGAACCAGCCGATTCTTCTGGAGATCAAAGGGGTTGCCTACAACAAGGCCTATCCGACGCAGGACTTCTTTGTCGTTCTTAAAGTCTACAATAACGAATTTGACTACTTTGTCCTCGAGGAAGTTCTTAAAATCCTGGCACTCAACGTCAGCATGGCATATGTGGTAGACCAAGCAAACGTTATGTACGCAAACCTGGATCACGGCGGTCTTCTTCCTCTCTTCGTCCTTTAGATCCTTCTCTCGTCCCACGACTGTGGTGTACTCAACATCTAGCCCAGCGACCCACTCATCATGTGAGTTTTTGAACATGCGTCTGAAGCGAGAAAGGCATCCTTTCACCGTCACGGAAGTACGGGTGTAGATGACGTCAAACTCATCGCCGGTGATGGTTCTAACCTTGTACTCACCGCCGATCGGGGAGATTTGGGACGCCATGGATTTGGGAGGAGGGTTAGGATTAGTGGAACTGCCGTAATGTGAATGGACGGTACGACTAGGAGCGAACCGCCGTAGTATTAAAGGACGTGCGGGAAAGAGTAGGAGCGAACTTACAGCGTGCGAACGGCAGGGTAGTGGCTTTCCATACTCCCATGATACGGGCTTCCGAGAGCCCTTGGATCTGAGATCGAATGGTTGCATGGCATGATTCTAGACCTATGGGTGAATATCCTATCCTGGAGGGTTATTCTTAAAATTTTCAGCAACTTAGCATGCGACCGTTTGATCTCATATCCAAGGGCTGTCAGCAGCCCGTATCATGGTCGCGCCTACCATGACCGTCGCATTGCTCGCCTGGTCGCGCCCTTGGAGATTTAACACGGTGCATTAGGCTATCTGATGTTGGCATGTCATACATAGTCATCACTTAGTCACTCATACTACAACAAGGTTGGCTATAAGGTTGGCTATAAGTGTATTTTTTTACTCCTCTCTATCTCTTTCTTCGTACTCCCTTCGTCCCATAATATAAGAACGTTTTTGACACTAGCTAGTATAGTGTCAAAAACGTTCTTATATAATGGGACACAGGGAGTACTAGTATTTATTGCATTTGCCAAGGAGTGAACTCTTCCAATGAAATGGTGTTGCTAAGTTTGCTTCATTTAATTAGCTATAGACTCAAAATTGTCTTTTCACCTAGGTACACGCGCTTAGCACCGTTTCTTCCTTGGGTCACCAAACTAGTCCCTCTCTTCTTGATTAACTTGCCACATCGGACTTTATGCCTATGTGGCAAGCTTAAGCACCTGTAGGAGCAAGTAAGTACAATAGTGCGCTTTACATGGCATTTTTGCATATGTGGAGGAAAGAGAGGCAAGGAAAAAGTGGAGAAGTGGGCTCTCATGCAAGATCCAGCCTCTACTACTACATGGTGGAGCATTGGGAGAGGCACCTGTATGGAGGTGGTCAGGAATCGGGAGACTCATGCCGGTCGTAGCACCGCAGTTAAAATGATAATGGCAAGTCAAATCACGGGGCCCCACCTGTCCAGCAGTAACTCGCTGTCAAATCACACAACCCTACGTTTGCAGCAGCCTACTCCCTCGTCTTCTCGCATCTCTGTCGAACCGATTAAGGGAACTGTCCCGCCGCCTAGCGGGAAGGAAAAGCCCCGCCCTCGACTTTTAAATAGTATAAAACATACTAATTTTGTATCCATGGATTGCGCCCACGCCATGGAGCAAAGCGTCTAGAAAACGGCGGTAAACATGTATGGAGTATACAGCACGCACGTCGCGTTCGCGTCGCACCCCAGACGGTCGGTCGGTCTGGCACGCTGCTCTCCGAATGGAACGCACGTGATATTGCGTTCGCACACACATGTGGGACGGCAATTGAGAACCGACCATAGGCACACTCCCCGGCCCCACAAGTCGGGTGACTTAATAGAAGAGGGAGACGAGCGATAGTACTAGAGAAGTGTTGTACTACGTTGGTGCCTGGACGATCCCTGCAAGACACGGAAGATCAGTTCGTCCATGCATGTGACCAGACTCCAGCAGACACGCCTGGATTGGCTATCGTCTACATATCGTGCAGGCTGTGTTGTACATGGCTGTAGCTGTGGTGAGAAATCTAAAAAAAGGTTTCTTGTCATCTCGCAAAATTATGTGTCATGTGCTTCGGATCACTGCGAGGGTTAAACAGCGACAACTGAGTTGGGCTAGTCATTGGGGGCACATGCACGAACAGTGACTACTCGGCTGCCATCTAGGTCAAGCCGGCTATGTTAATTAGGACATCTATCGACGGACCCCTTTTCTACGAGTTTATCTTTAATTTGAGCTTTGTTCCTTGTCTAGTTTGTCCGTCGGGATTCATGTTGTCTCCTTTGGGCAGTGAGGTTATGATTTCTTGTCATGTGGCATTTTTTCGTGTTATATGTTATAATCCGGCGCTTCAGATCAAAATGACGACAACTGCGCCTCCGGGCCATGTGCATGAAGACTTCTTGACAGTCATTGACGGGGTCAAGCCAGCTTCGGTAGACAAAAGAAAACTAAGTACTACTCCACTATATAGGCAGGAGCCTCCGCGCTTGCTTGCTAGTGTTGCTCTCTTCACACCGTCTCGGCCTCTCCAGATCTAAACACGACAGCGGTGTCCACACTCTCTCTCTCTCTGCTCACTGCTGGTCACAGATCCAGCCGGATCCTCTCCGCCGGGGAAGGTGAGAAGGTGCAACATTCAGGCAGTCATCCTCGGCGAAGGCTCTTACCCACTGCTGGGCGTGTCCCGATCAGCCTGCCTTGCCGTTCTCTCTCAAGCACGGCTGGCGAGGGAGGGCCTCCGACCCCTTCTTTCTCGCTGTCATAGTGTTGGCAGATCCGGCCTCCCGCTGCCCACCTAGCGACATCCCGACGACCATCAAGTATAACTTCCTTCGAAACCGGCCTTGCTCTACTTCCCGAGCTCTTGACATCGCTGCATTTGTAACTTTTACTATTTCTTAGGCCCCCTCGTAGATAGGATCGATCGGCTGTTCGAAAACCACCTAATTTTTTTACGTTTAAGAGGTAAAACTAGTTCATGCACTTGAATCTAGTACTACTTGGTTCAAACAAGGAAGAAAGGGGGTGGGGGTAGGGGAGGATTTGTTACCTGAATCTAGGACTTGGTCGAAAGAGGAAATAATGGGGGTGAAAAGTAGCAGAGACTGGCTATCCAACTGGTCTCTAGGTCTAATAGGGAAATAAAGGGAAACGCAGTACAAACTCAATATAAATCCGATCTATTGGTTGAAAAAGGAAAGAAAGTGGGGACTGGGGGACAAGTCAACAGAGTAAGTCCAGCACTAGATTTGCTAGCCTCACACAGTATAAGGTGGCTATACCGAACAAAAATGGGACCAACCCAGATATCCTGTTCTGATGTTTGTTGCCCCGAGCCACTCTTATGTAATGCCACTGGTAAAATGTAGCAGTCGCACTGTTAAAAGTAAGGACACGTTAAACCAATGTTGTTTTCAATGTAATGCCTCCAGTAATATGAATCAATGGCACTTCTTTACATGTCCTGCTAAAATTTCCCATTAAGATAAGTTGGTTCTTTTCGTTAGAAATGCAACTGTCCTAGTCCGCCTACTCTCCCGTGCCCAAAGTAACGTCGTATTTAACGGTTGTCATAGTTAATCCTAATGCCCACACCAATATCTAGCAATGCCACTGCTTTAGAAATTGCTACTGTCCTTGTATGATTGCCATTCAGATAAGGAACATGCTTCTTATCATTTGATGCATGTTTAATCACTTGTTAGTCACCCTCCTTTCCACCTTTTTTGTGCAAACAGAGATATACATTTCACACTCGATCTTAGTTGAACTGCACAAATGATATCCAAATTATAGTTGAGCATTCCAGGAGCTTCACAACCAACCTTGATGTTGCTCAATTTTATTGCAACTAATGAAGAAGAAGCTCTGTGGGTTTCATTTTCTGATGGAAATGGAACCGGGGCTGGAGCCCTTTTCTTAAAAAAATTGAAGAAGAATCTGCTAGCTCACGGGACATTGCTTCATTTTAGGTGAACTGCACCAAAAGGTCCCATGAATTGAATCATCCATGTTGGTGACTGAAAGAGCCAGCTTCAGCATCCCAGTCTAAGCACCCCCGTCCTCCATCCTTGTGACGCATGGCACATCTCGTTTGCCACCTGCTCGACCCTAGTGTCACTGATAAAATGAAGTAATAATACAGTTAAAATAGAGCGAGTGTCATCTCTATCATTTTCATTTCCAATGTAGATAAAGAAAGTGCTTCTCTTTGTTAAAGTATGTTTCATCAACTAGTCCCATTGTTAATGTTTAAGTGTTTCTGCAAACTGGGGTGCTTAATTTTAGTTGATATGTACAAAAATAGAGACTTGAATGTCTCAAGGCGCCTCCTTGTACTACTGTTGTACACTGATGTTCATCACTGGCAGAAGGTGTATCTGGGAGACTTGGGACGATGTCCAGTATGAGGCGTCGCAGGGCCCATCTTGCCCTCGCAGCATGGCATACTATGATACTATCGCAATATTTTCTTCTATTTATTTTGTGTGTTTCATCAACTAGTGCCACTATAATGTAATCACACTTTTTCATTATCTGTGCAAACAGGGTTATTCAGCTGCATTTTGGTGGAACTGCACAAATGTACGTATGGAACCGGCATATGTGCAAAGTGCGAGGTGTTCCAAGTAAAAATTACCGACACCAACCATGTTGCATGCACGCATTGGCATCCACCACAACCAGTGGGATGTGTGGCACTCTCTGTGGACGGATCTTTCTCGGCAGCAAATCCTCTAACCAAATACTAGTAGCTTATATTGGCAGTTTTCTAGGGAGTACTCTTTTCTGAAAGAAGCACCAATCTATTTTTCTTTATTTGTACACTGTGTCACAACTTTGACCCAAAGGTCTAGAGCTATTTTAGGGTGATTGGCGTAGTACTCGGAGACTAATTGTAAGCATGATTTTCATTAGCTGTCACACTGATTGTAAGCATGAGCAGGGGGAAGATTAGGTTAGTGTGAAGCTTACCTTAAACCCTACCACCTCCGTTGAAACGAGGCGAGCATCGAGGGAACCGTGAAGAATGTTGGGGAAGCGACATCGTGCCATCCGGCCTCCTCTTGTGGTGGGATAACGAATACTCCTGTGGCTCCGGCTGGCTCTGCACCCTCACGAACGGCATACCATACTCGATCGATTCGTTATCCTCTGGGTGCTCGACCTTCGACCTTGGGCGAATCTGTCAGCTCCATCGCCCATAGGAGATACTCGATGAACTCGGAGGACTGCGGCGTGACTGCCGCCGAGGAGTACATGTACATCGCCGCCCTCATCGCCGCTGTCTCGCTCTTTCGCATACATTGCCACATGGCCCGCACCGTCCTCGAAATCTCCCACTCATTGTCAAACCAACTAAGGATCTCCTTCAACCTGGCTAACTTTGCCTGGTCGCCGCCGGTGATCGGCCTGATTCGCTGCTGCATCCTCTCCATAGATGTCATTCTGAGTGGTCCGGTGCTAGCTTTGGAAGATGGGAGGAGATATGGTGGTCTTGCAATAGATAAGAGGGAGAGGAGAGGAGGTGGTTTTGGAATGGAGATGATGGAGAGGAGAGGAGGTGGTTTTGCAATGGAGAAAAGATTAGAAGAGGGAGAGGCCAGACGGTGGTTTTGGAATGGAGATGATGGAGAGGAGAAGAGGTGGTTTTGGAATGGAGATGATGGAGAGGAGAGGAGGTGGTTTTGCAATGGAGAAGATCAGAAGAGGGAGAGGCGAGACAGTGGTTTTGGAATGGAGATGATGGAGAGGAGAGGAGGTGGTTTTGCAATGGAGAAGAGGGAGAGGAGCGTGCGGTGGCGATTTAGGATTGGGCGAGAGGGCCGGCGCGCTATGGCTGGATCAAAATCAAAATCAATTTACCCTTCAATTAAGAAAGCGACCCCACATTAACTAGTCTCCCTTTTATTTTGGGTCATAATTGACCATGATTTTCGCACATAAAATATATGTTATACGTTGCAAAAATAATATAATTTGAAAGTACATACAGATATGAACCAAACGATACAATTTTTTGTGACATGCATTCACATTTTGCTTGTCACATACAGTACGTGGTCAAACTTTGACCCAAAATACGAAAAACAACAAAAAAATACTTCCAAGACCAGGGTCGCTCTTCTGCTCTTCTCCTCTTAAACCACCGCCGCTCCTCTCCTGTTCCAATCTAAATCCAGCGCCGCTCCTCTCCTCTTCCATTTCAAAACCGCCGCCCCTCCTCTCCTGTTCCAGTCCAAAACCAGCGTCGCTCCTCTCCCGTTCTAATCCAAAACCAGCGCCGCTCCTCTCCTCTTCCATTCAAAAACCACCGACGGCGAGTGAAGGTGTTGTTGAGAAGTAGATCGATGGAGGAGTACAACCGATACGTGAGGATCACAGACGGCGACCCTGTGAAGCTAGCTAGGATGTTGGAGATACAGTCTTGGTTTGACAAGAAGGACCAACTAGCGGCGACGGCGACATCCATGGCCAAATATCTGCAACAGAGCGAAAAGGCAGCGATACTCCCGGAGGGAGTCGCGCCGGAGTACATAGAGTTGCTCCTCTGGGCCATGGAGCAAACAGATTCACCGAATCCGATCGTGAGGGAGCGGTGGTGGGAGTATCGATCCCAGCTAGAGCATCCACCAGAGATTGAAGGATCGAGCATCTACAGGGTGTCATTTGTGAGGGTGTCCTGCTAGAGCGAGCCGGTGGAGTCTTCGTCGACCGAACCTAACTGCAAGAGGAGAAAAGCAGTTGGCCCGACGATGCTTCCCTACCATCGTCTCCTGCGCTGTTCACATCGTCTCATGGGGCGGCTGTCTGCCACCGAGGAATAGGAGGGGACTACCCCCCCAGCCCAATAGTCAGGCAGGTTGTGAATTGTCTGGAGGAGCTTAGGGTTGTCAGTATTTGCTGGTTGTGAATTGTGTTTTGTGTTGTGTATTTTGAGAGTACTTTCAGATATGAATGTCTTTTTAATTTCAGATTTACAGTACTGAGCATATGAAGAATTTTATGAATTCTAGAGATCTATTTTTAGCACCTAAAAAAATGTAGTTTCATAGGAGTATAAAAGTGCAGACGAGAAGAAACTGCAAGTTTCAGTTTCAGATAAGAAACTGCAAGTTTACTTTCAGATAAGAAACTGCAACTTTCAGAGGCAGAGCATTTATATTAACACGGCCTTTTCAAATAGGGTTAACATCATGTTGGAAGTTTTATTCGTGGTCGAAAATGGAACTACCATCCAGTTAACATCATGCTGATCAACATTCATGCATAGCACATCTTCATATGATGCACAGTCAAAATGCCCACACAATGTTGAGTGTGCGAAACACAAAGAAAACGAAGGACGGAGTTTTGGCAAGTGTTGGACGTGGTTTTGGGCTGCCCCGTCTAGGCTTTCATTTTTAACATGCGCAGCCCACGACCTCGGATGGGAAGGCCTGTTTGTATTTTCTTAGGGCCGTCATGTATCGATCGGCCTATGGACCTCCCATCCGAGGTTTTATTTTTGGCAGCCCAATTTATGTATTTTTTTGAAGAAAACACAGAGGTCTGTTCTATTTTTCTATATAAGAATAGGAACGCCAGGTACAACTTATGTTTCCTTTTAACTATATTATATATATTTAAATTATTTTATATGTTATTATATATTATTTTTATTGTCATCATATATTTAACAGATACTTACATATGTAAGAAAACAATATCCCACATCTTATTAACTTATAAAAATAATTTCTTAACAAATAAAATCCTGGATTGTTTTGGCACGAAAATCCTAGTGATTGTGTACAAAAGCTTGGTAAGATTTAAGGACGAATGTAATAATATCACTTATTATTAAATATATTTATAACAAAATGCTCAGCCCTTTTTATTTTTTGATAACATTGCTGGCCCAACCCAACATTATAATTAGAATCAGCCCAGCAAAATCGTGTATCTAGATAAAGTGCAAATGGCATGTAATTTTTTAGGAAATAAGATAAATGGGCCGCATGAAAGCTACATTAATTGTTCACCCAGCCCAGCTAATGGCTGTAATTCAAAAAATAGATCAAATTGACTGTAAATTCTACCGCGCAAAAAAAGACTGTAAATTCTGAAAAATTAGGTTGAATACGTGCCACATTTTTGGAGGCTGAAATGTGGGCCAATAGGTCGAAGCCAAAGAAATTCGTTGTAAATTTAGTCAACAAATGATTCTGACATGTTAACCGTTGGATTTACATCCAACAGCCGGCATCCATCTTCAATCTCTCGTCTTCTTCCTCCAGCGCCACCGGGACCACCTCCCGCCTCCTGCTGCTAGCTGCTCTGCTTAGCATGCTTCGCTATGAAGTGCTACTCCACCGTTGGCCAGGCCATGCCTCCAACCCTCCACACCTCCTGTTCTTCTCCACCGACTGCCGAACCACACCGCACTAGAACCAGTTAACCCTCGTACACCTCTCCGTCTGTGACTCTACTCCCGCGTCTTCCCATCTCCGACTCGTTCCTGTCCGGGGCCTCACCGTCGTCCACCACCTTGGATGCGCTCGGCGCGGCGTGGTCAACGTGGTCAACGAACAACACCATCGGAAGTAGACTGTGCATGGAGAGGCTGACATCTAGGACCCACCGGAAGGGCCTTTGTATTTCATGAAAAAAACGTGCCCCCCGCTGACTTGTTGGACCCACCAGCTATCTTCGCACGCAAGGAAGTGCCTCCTTATTACGCACAAAAAAATGAATACTCCCCCTGCCAGCTGGAACCCGGCATACTGGGAGGCTGACTTGTGGGCCTACCAAGTTGACGGGGATGGAGGGCTTTGTCAACTTAGTCAATATGAACGATTCTAGCTCCTGTTACCGTACTATGTTCATGCAACGGTTGTAGTGCTTCTTCAACCTCTGGTCTTCTTGTTCCAGCCGCCCAAACCAGCGCCAGTCGTGTCGCATGCTCCTGCCTCCCATGGCCGGCTGTGATGCCGCGGATGCCTCACCGCCCCCTACTACTCTCACCGCTGGCCAGGCCATCCCTCTACTCACCCACACACCCTGTTAATCTACGGCGACAGCAGCCTCACACCGCAGCCGAACCAGTGAACCCTCGTACTCCTCTTCGTGTGGGCATCCACTGCTGCGTCTTCCCCGGCTCCGAGTCGTCCCCTTCCTAGGCCTCGCCGTCGTCCATCGCCGTGGTGCTCTCGGCGCGGCGTGGTCAACGTGGTCAAGGAACGACTTCCATCAGACATGGACTGTATGTGGAGAGACTGACAGCTGGGTCCACGGCCGCAGCATGGAAGCGCCTCCTTATTACGCGGAAAATAATGATTCCTCCACCTAACAGCGGGGACCCACTAGACGGGCCACCGTATTTCATGAAAAAAAGTTTCCCCCTGATTGCTGGGACCCACCAGCTACATCTTCGCATGCAAGGAAGTGCGTCCGAAAAAACGATTCGCCCCCCTGACTGCTGGGACGCACCAGCTACATCTTCGCACGCAAGGAAGTGCGTCCGGGCAAAAAAAAATGATTCGCCCCCCTGACTGCTGGGACCCACCAGCTACATCTTCGCACGCAAAGGAAGTGCGTCCGGGCAAAAAAACGATTCGCCCCTCTGATTGCTGGGACCCACCAGCTACATTTTTGCATGCAAGGAACTGCCTGACAGTCGGGACCCACCTGGTCGAACCGTACGTAGCGTTGTCATTCTGGTCGCGAACGTGTACGTACATATATACTGGTCGATATAGAGGCGCGCACGTGTCGTAGCAGAGGCGCGCACGTGTCGTAGTAGAGGCGCGCACGTAGCATGTACACGTACGTACAGCGGCCAGGGTGCAAGAAAGAAAATACGGCCACGTATGTGTACATATGGGCGGGGTCTCGAACGCCTAGTCGCGCATACGTACGGCGAGGGCTCGTGTTCATGGGGAGGCAACGGAATGCACGTGTTCATGGGGAGGCAACAGAATGCGTCGTGTTCATCAGGAGGCAACGAAACGCGTGGGAGCCAACCGTCTTTGATGGAATAGGCGATGGAAACGAGGCCTGGCGTACCGCAGAACGGAGGAAACGGACCTCCTACGGTCGAAACGGGGGTCCTGTTGATCGGGAGGGGTGTGGCGTATCACAAAACGGAGGAAACGGACCTCCTACGGTCGAAACGGGGGTCCTGTTGATCGGGAAGGGTGTGGCGTACCGCAAAACGGACGAAACGGACTTGTGTTGGAGCGCTACGATCGAAACGGGGGGGTCCTGTTGATCAGGAGGGGTGTGGCGTACCGCAAAACGGACGAAATGGACTTGTGTTGGACCGCTACGGTCGAAACGGGGGTCCTGTTCATCGGGAGGGGTGTGGTGTACCGCAAAACGGGACTCCACGGGATACTGTTCATCTCCACGGGCTACCTCCTCCAGCCTCCACGGGCTCATGTTCATCCAGCCTCCACCGCGCGCTAATCCACCGGCTACTGTTCAATCACCCCTCCACGGGCACCCCTCCACAGTCTACTGTTCATCCAGCCCGCCACACCACGGGGTCCCATTCAACCACCCCTCCACGGCCACCCCTCCACTGTCTAATGTTCATCCAGCCCTCCACACCACGGGTTCCTGTTCATCCAGAGGAAATGCCACCGCTCATTGTTCATCCACCCCCCCCCCCCCGCAACACTCACTGTTCATCCAATCGATCGGCTTCAGTTAGCAGCAGTAGCGAAGGAATCGCTCCATCGGGTTCAGTTAACAGCCATCGATCGATTGCTCGGGTTCAGTAACGCGTAGCCTGCAGTGCAATCGCTCGGGTTCAGTTAGAGCCCAACGCCTCGCTCGGGTTCAGTTAGAGCCGACGCCTCACACACACGCGCGTACCTGTACGAGAGAAACGCGCATCGCTCTCCCACCGTAACCGGCAACTCCCCGAAATTTTCCTCCCCCTCGCGTCTACCACGGTTTTTTCCGTCATGGACGGCCGAAAGAATGTCATGCAGCTGCGTCTCCGGCCCGCCCAGGACGAAAATCCCATTTTCTGTCATGATTTTTTGTCATAGAAGTAGGAGCCCACCACATCTATGATGATACTGGGTTTTGTCACAATTATCATCATAGAAGTGTCATATGTATGACAGAAAAAAAAATTCGTTCGGCCCAAAATGTCATGGATGTGTCTTTTTTTGTAGTGACTCAACTTCACACCTTGGAACATAGGCAAGAACTCCTTCTTTGACTATTCCATTTTGAAGTACTTCAAAATTGTATCAAGGTATGTACTCATTGAAAAAATCTTATCAAGCGTCTTGATCTATCTCTATAGATCTTGGTGCTCAATGTGTAAGCAGCTTCACCGAGGTCTTTCTTTGAAAAATCTCTTATTCAAGTATCCTTTTATGCTATCCAGAATTTCTATATCATTTCCAATCAACAATATGTCATCTACATATAGTTTTAGAAATGCTACAGAGCTCCCACTCACTTTTTGTAAATACAGGTCTTCTCCAAAAGTCTGTATAAAACAATATGCTTTGATCAACTCATCAAAGCATATATTCCAACTCCGAGATGCTTGCACGAGTCCATAGATGGATCACTGGAGCTTGCACATTTTGTTAGCACCTTTAGGATTGACAAAACCTTCTGGTTGCATCATATACAACTCTTCTTTAAGAAATCCATTAAGGAATGTAGTTTTGACATCCATTTGCCAGATTTCATAAAATGTGGCAATTGCTAACATGATTCGGACAGACTTAAGCATCGATACGAGTGAGAAAAATCTCATCGTATTCAACACCTTGAAATTGTCGAAAAAACTTTTGCGACAAGTCGAGCTTTGTAGATAGTAACACTACTATCAGTGTCCATCTTCCTCTTGAAGATCCATTTGTTCTCAATGGCTTACCTATAATTGGGCAAGTCAACCAAAGTCCATACTTTGTTCTCATACATGGATCCCATCTCAGATTTCATGGCCTTAAACCATTTTGCGGAATCTTGGCTCATCATCGCTTCATCATAGTTCGTAGGTTCGTTATGGTCAAGCAACATGACCTCCAGAACAGGATTACCATACCACTCTGGTGCGGATCATACTCTGGTAGACCTACGGGGTTTGGTAGTAACTTGATCTGAAGTTTCATGATCATCATCATTAATCTTCCTCACTAATTGGTCTAGGTATCACTGGAACTGATTTCAGTGATGAACTATTTTCTCCCACTATTACCTCATCAAGTTCTACTTTTCTCCCACTCACTTCTTTTGAGAGAAACTCCTTCTCTAGAAAGGATCCATCTTAGCAACGAATATTTTTGCCTTCGGATCTGTGATAGAAGGTGTACCCAACAGTTTCCTTTGGGTATTTTATGAACACACACTTCTCCGATTTGGGTTCGAGCTTATCAAGTTGAAACTTTTTCACATAAGCATCGTGATACGTCTCCAACGTATCTATAATTTTTGATTGCTCCATGCTACTTTACCTACTGTTTTAGGCAATATTGGGCTTTATTATACACTTTTATATTATTTTTGGGACTAACCTATTAACCGGAGGCCCAGCCCAGATTTGCTGTTTTATGCCTATTTCAGTGTTTCGAGGAAAAGGAATATCAGACGGAGTCAAAATGGAACGAAATCAACTGGAGAAGTTATTTTTGGAAGGAAAGCCACCCGATGGACTTGGAGTGCACGTCAGGAAAGAAGGGAGGTGCTCACGAGGGTGGGGGCGCGCCCACCCCCCCCCCCCCCCCCCCCCCCGGCGCGCCCCCCTGCCTCGTGCCCCCCCTTCGGTCCACCGACGTACTCCTTTCACCCACATATACCTACGTACCCTAAAACTTCCAGAACAGAAGATAGATCGGGAGTTCCGCCGCCGCAAGCCTCTGTAGCCACCAAAAACCTCTCGGGAGCCCGTTCCGGCACCCTGTCGGAGGGGGATCCCATCACCGGTGGCCATCTTCATCATCCCGGCACTATCCATGATGAGGAGGGAGTAGTTCACCCTCGGGGCTGAGGGTATGTACCAGTAGCTATGTGTTTGATCTCTCTCTCTCTCTCGTGTTCTCTCTCGTGTTCCTCTATGGCACGAGCTTGATGTATCCCGAGCTTTGCTATTGTAGTTGGATCTTATGATGTTTCTCCCCCTCTACTCTCTTGTGATGAATTGAGTTTCCCCTTTGAAGTTATCTTATCGGATTGAGTCTTTTTTGAGAACACTTGATGTATGTCTTGCCGTGATTATCTATAGTGACAATGGGATATCATGTGCCACTTGATGTATGTTTTGGTGATCAACTTGCGGGTTTCGTGACATTGGGAACCTATGCATAGGGGTTGGCACACGTTCTTGACTCTCCGATAGAAACTTTGGGGCACTCTTTGAAGTACTTTGTGTTGGTTGGGTGAATCTGAGATTGTGTGATGCATATCGTATAATCATGCCCACGGATACTTGAGGTGACAATGGAGTATCTAGGTGACATTAGGGTTTTGGTTGATTTGTATCTTAAGGTGTTATTCTAGTATGAACTCTTTTATAGATTGATCCGAAAGAATAGCTTTGAGGTGGTTTCGTACCCTACCATAATCTCTACGTTTGTTCTCCGCTATTAGTGGCTTCAGAGTGACTCTTTGTTGCATGTTGAGGGCTTGTTATATGATCTATCTATGTTATTATTGTTGAGAGAACTTGCACTAGTGAAAGTATGAACCCTAGGCCTTGTTTCTTATCATTGCAATACCGTTTACGCTCACTTTTACCACTTGTTACCTTGCTGTTTTTATATTTTCAGATTACAAAAACCTACATCTACTATCTATTTTGCACTTGTATCACCATCTCTTCGCCGAATTAATTCACCTATACAATTTACCATTATATTGGGTGTGTTGGGGACACAAGAGACTCTTTCTTATTTGGTTGCACGGTTGTTTGAGAGAGACCATCTTAATCCTACGCCTCCCACGGATTGATAAACCTTAGGTCATCCACTTGAGGAAAATTTGCTACTGTCCTACAAACCTGTGCACTTGCAGGCCCAACAACGTCTACAAGAAGAAGGTTGTGTAGTAGACATCAAGCTCTTTTCTGGCGCCGTTGCCGGGGAGGCTAGGTAAAGGGCACTCACTCACAACCCGTCAACTAAGCTCTTTTCTGGCGCCGTTGCCGGGGAGGTGAGTGCTTGAAGGTATATCTTTAGATCTTTCAATCGAATCTTTTTGTTTCTTGTTTTAGCACTAGTTTAGTTTATAAAAGAAAATTACAAAAAAATGGAATTGAGTTTGTCTGATATGCTTCACCTTTTTAATATCTTTCGTGAGTATGATGGAAAGGAAAATTGTGCCAAAGTATTAGAAGAAGAATGCATTAAATTGTTTGGCACTAAATCTTTGAATGATGAGCATGATTGCAATGTTGTTAGTACGAATTCTTTGAATATCCATGATGCTAATGATGATTGCACTAGTTATGATGAAAATATCTCTTATGAGCATGTCAACTTTTGTGGAGTGCATGTTTGCATGAACACACCAAATAGAGAAGATATTTATTGCAAGAGGCATAAGTACTTAGAAACCAAATTGTTGCAAGAAGAGCTAGATGAATGTGCTGAAAGATTCAATATTTTTCGCACTCCTTGTGAACTTTGCAATGAACATGGTCATTTAAAGCTCCAATGCTATTTGTTTCATGATCAAGTTGTGTCCAAATATTGTGATAATTTGATTACCCTTGAGCATCATAAAGAGCTTAGTCTTCTTTTGGGGTATGAAGAAATGAAACGTATAACCGAGGGTATTTCAAAATTTAATCTTGATAGATTTCTTGATTTTGATCTAGAGAAGATTTATATGTATTGTGCGGAGAATTGCATTGAAAATCCTTATATTGCCAATTACATAAAGAAAACAAAACAAATAGAGGATGATGAGAATACTAATGAAAGGGAAGAGACTTCCCAATCTCCTCCTATTATTTCTTATGATGAATCAGGTAACGAGGAGGAGCTTTCTATTCAACCAATCTCATCAATAAGGAGCTCAAAGAGGAAGGTTGAACCTACACATAATGTGAAGAAGAAAAAGAAAAGAAGGAGCAACAAAGGTAAAAAGGTATCCCTCATGGTGTTGCTCCTACTACTACTTGTGATGATGATAATTGCTATACTATTGGTGCTATCCATATTTTTAAAGATGAGAGTGATTATGCTTATGATAAAGGGCCCAAGCTTGGGGAAGCTATGTTTGATGAGGATGAAATATTTGAGAATACATTTGCTGGAATTAATGTTTGTCCCAAGTTTGGGGATGCTATGTTTAATAATGATGATATTTTTAGCCTCTCAAGTTTTGATATGCAAAGTAGTTATGATGATAGCATGCCTTCTACCTATGATGATTATATTTATGAAAGTGGGTTTGGAAGAGTGTCAACTTTAGGAAGTAGTGATCCCACAATATTGGAGGATGTTGAATCTTATAATATTTATGAAAGTGGATTTGGAAGAGTGTCAACTTTATTTAGTGATTCCACTATCTTGGGAGAGGTTTCAATCGATTATGATGAGAACGAAGTTGCTACTTATGATGATTATTGTGATGAAACTTATGCTATAAAAAGTAGTGATGATTATATTTAAAAATCTTGTCATGATTATGATTACCCTTTATCTGAACATTACTATTTTAATGTGGAAACAATTTTTAGTGTTCAAGTCTCTTATGATACACCCACTATTCCGAATGAGAAGAATTTTGCTTATGAGGAGAGTAGTAAATTTTCTATGCTAGTAGATCATGAAAAGAATGCTTTACTTGCTGGTTATATTGTTTAATTTATTCATGATGCTACTCAAAATTATTATGAGGGAGGAATATATGCTTGTAGGAATTGCAATAATGTCAAGTTTCCTCTCTATGTGCTTAA
Source organism: Triticum aestivum (assembly GCF_018294505.1). Lineage (NCBI taxonomy): Eukaryota > Viridiplantae > Streptophyta > Magnoliopsida > Poales > Poaceae > Triticum > Triticum aestivum. The sequence continues at coordinate 727,331,492 of NC_057801.1, forward strand.
AATCTTGAAGTTATGCTTGTTTTACCTTCCTATGCAAGTTGATTATTGTTCCCATAAGTTGTTTGCTCACAAAATCCCTATGCATAGGAAGTGGGTTAGACTTAAATGTGCTAGTCATATGCTTCATGATGCTCCCGCTATGTTTCAATTCTTGTCTTTTATGTGAGCATCATTATCATCATCATGCCTAGCTAGAAAGGCATTAAAGAAAAGCGCTTGTTGGGAGACCACCCAATACTTATACTTACTGTTTTTGTGTGTTCACATGATTATTCTACTGTAGTAATCATGTTTTATAGCTTTTGTTTCAATAAAGTGCCAAGTAAGACCTTTAGGATGGCTTACGGTGATAGTTGTGTTGATCCTGCTGAAAATCAGAAACTTTTGCACCCAGAAAATTAGTTTTGTTAATTCACATGAACTTTCTTCTGATATGGTTCTTTTATATATGGATTGGTACACAAATTTCTTAGGTCTTCCTAATTTGGTAGAATTTTTGGAGTTCCAGAAGTATACGTTTGATACAGATTACTACAGACTGTTCTGTTTTTGACAGATTCTGTTTTCTATGTGTTGTTTGCTTATTTTGATGAATCTATGAGTAGTATCAGAGGGTATGAACCATAGATAAGTTGAAGTACAGTAGATATTACACCAATATGGATTTATAATGAGTTCATTACAGTACCTAAGTGTTTGTTTTATTTTCTTATACTAACGGAGCTTACGAGTTTTGTGTTGAGTTTTGTGTTGTGAAGTTTTCAAGTTTTGGGTAAAGATTCGATGGACTATGGAATAAGGAGTGGCAAGAGCCTAAGCTTGGGGATGCCCAAGACACCCCAAGGTAATATCAAAGGACAACCAAGAGCCTAAGCTTGGGGATGCCCCGGAAGGCATCCCCTCTTTCGTCTTCGTTCATCGGTAACTTTACTTGGAGCTATATTTTTATTCACCACATGATATGTGTTTTGCTTGCAGCGTCATTTCCTTTTGTTAGTTTTTGCTTGCCGTTAGTTAGAATAATGTTTTGCATCTTTAGTTCCAATAAGAAAGTCAAGGATAGCCTTCGCCATGCTTATTTTGCTAGTATACATGTTGCTGTTTGAAAACAGAAAGTTTACCGTTGTTGCAAAAATTCCCTAGAAAAGTCAGAGAGTGGTATAATGTTGAATATTTTTGAATATTGAGCTATGATGAATTTATTACAGTGGGAATTTTAGTTCATAATTTTTGGAGTTAGGGAAGTATGATGACTCTTGCATGCTTTACAGACGGTACTGTTTTGGCAGATTGCTGTTATGGTTGCATTGTTTGCATATGTTTGCTTGTTTAATGATTATATTTGAAGATAGGAGTATTAAATATGCAGAGGCATTTAGTATTCAATGTTGAATAATAATTTTAGTGATTTGTTACAGTAGAAAATGATAAGGTTTTGCATTGGTTTATACTAACCTATCTCACGAGTTCTTGTTGAGTTTGTTGTGGATGAAGCTTTTGATAAAAAGAGAAACAATGATATGAGAGGAATTAAGGAGACACAAAAGTTCAAGCTTGGGGATGCCCTAGGCACCCCAAGATAATATTTCAAGAAGTCTCAAGCATCTAAGCTTGGGGATGCCACGGTAGGCATCCCACCTTTCTTCTTCAACAACTATCGGTTAGTATCGGTTGAGCCTAAGTTTTTGCTTCTTCACATGAGTTGTGCTATCCTTGCAATGTAGTTTTCTTTGGTTTTGCTTGCTGTTTGAATAAAGTATCAAGATCTTAAATTATTGAATGAGAGAGAGTCTTCACATAGTTGCATAATTATTTAGCTACTCATTGATCTTTACTTATATCTTTCGGAGTAGTTTGTCATTTGCTCTAGTGCTTCACTTATATCTTTTAGAGCACGTTGGTGGATTTGTTTTATAGAAACTATTGATCTCTCATGCTTCACTTAGATTATTTTGAGAGTCTTTAATAGCATGGTAATTTGCTTAATGTTAATATACTTGGTATTCAAGATATGTGAAACTTTCTTTTGAGTGAATTGAATACTAAGATAAGTTTGATGCTTGATAATTGTTTTGAGATATGGAGGTGATAATATCAAAGTCGTGCTACTTGGGTAATTGTGAATTTGAGAAATGCTTGTGTTGAAGTTAGCAAGTCCCGTAGCATGCACGTATGGTTAAAGTTGTGTAACAAATTTGAAACATGAAGTGTACCTGGCTTGTGCATCCTTATGAGTGGCGGTCGGGGACGAGCGATGGTCTTTTCCTACCAATCTATCCCCCTAGGAGCATGCGTGTAGTGCTTGATTTTTGATGACTTCTAAACTTTTGCAATAAGTATATGAGTTCTTTTGACTAATGTTGAGTCCATGGATTATACGCACTTTTACCTTTCCGCCTTTGCTAGCCTCTTCGGTACCGTGCATTGCCCTTTCTCACCTTGAGAGTTGGTGCAAACTTCGCCGGTGCATCCAAACCCCGTGATATGATATGCTCTATCACACATAAACCTCCTTATATCTTCCTGAAAACAGCCACCATACCTACCTATCATGGCATTTCCATAGCCATTCCGAGATATATTGCCATGCAACTTCCATCATCATATTCATGACATACATTACTTTTGTCATATTGCCATTGCATGATCATGTAGTTGACATCGTATTTGTGGCAAAGCCACCATGCATTATTTTTCATACGTGTCACTCTTGATTCATCGCACCATCCCGGTACACCGTCGGAGGCATTCATATAGAGTCATATCTTGTTCTAAGTTTCGAGTTGTAATCCTTATGTTGTAATCAATAGAAGTGTGATGATCATCATTATTAGAGCATTGCCCAAATTAAAAAAAAGAGAAAGGCCAAAAATAAAAATAAAAAGAAAGGCCCAAAAAAAGAAAGGAAAAGGGTAATGCTACTATCTCTTTTTCCACACTTGTGCTTCAAAGTAGCACCTTGTTCTTCATGTAGTGAGTCTCATATATTGTGCTTCAAAGTAGCACCTTGTTCTTCATGTAGTGAGTCTCATAAGTTGTCTTTCTATACTAGTGGGAATTTTTCATTATAGAACTTGGCTTGTATATTCCTACGATGGGCTTCCTCAAATGCGCTAGGTCTTCATGAGCAAGCAAGTTGGATGCACACCCACTAGTTTTCTTTTGTTGAGCATTCATAGCTCTAGTGCATCCATTGCATGGCAATCCCTACTCCTCATGATGACATCAATTGATGGGCATCTCCATACCCCGTTGATTAGCCTCGTCAATGTGAGACTTTCTCCTTTTTTCTCTTCTCCACACAATCCCCATCATCATATTCTATTCCACCCATAGTGTTATATCCATGGCTCACGCTCATGTATTGCTTGAAGGTTGAAAAAGTTTGAGATTATTTAAGTATGAAACAATTGCTTGGCTTGTCATCGGGGGTATAGAAGTTGGGAACATCTATATGATTTTGTAGGGATGAACTTTTTTTTGCCATGTTATTTTGAGAAGACGTGATTGCTTTGATTAGTATGCTTGAAGTATTATTATTTTTGTGTCAATATGAACTTTTGTCTTGAATCTTTTGGATCTGAATATTCATATCACAATTAAGAAGTTTTACATTGAAATTATGCCAAAGTATCACTCCGCATCAAAAATTCTTTTTTAACATTTACCTACTCGAGGACGAGTAGGAATTAAGCTTGGGGACGCTTGATACGTCTCCAATGTATCTATAATTTTTTATTGCTCCATGCTACTTTATCTACTGTTTTAGGCAATATTGGGCTTTATTATCCACTTTTTTATTATTTTTGGGACTAACCTATTAACCGGAGGCCCAGCCCAGATTTGTTGTTTTATGCCTATTTCAGTGTTTCGAGGAAAAGGAATATCAGACGGAGTCAAAACGGAACGAAATCAACTAGAGAAGTTATTTTTGGAAGGAAAGCCACCCGATGGACTTGGAGTGCACGTCAGGAAAGAAGGGAGGTGCTCACGAGGGTGGGGGCGCCCCCCCCCCCACCCCCGGGCGCGCCCCCTGCCTCGTGGCCCCCCCTTTGGTCCACCGACGTACTCCTTTCACCCATATATACCTACGTACCCTTAAACTTCCAGAACAGAAGATAGATCGGGAGTTACGCCGCCGCAAGCCTCTCTAGCCACCAAAAACCTCTCGGGAGCCCGTTCCGGCACCCTGTCGAAGGGGGATCCCATCACAGGTGGCCATCTTCATCATCCCGGTGCTATCCATGACGAGGAGGGAGTAGTTCACCCTCGGGGCTGAGGGTATGTACCAGTAGCTATGTGTTTGATCTCTCTCTCTCTCTCTCTCTCTCTCTCTCTCTCTCTCTCTCGTGTTCTCTGTCGTGTTCCTCTATGGCACGATCTTGATGTATCCCGAGCTTTGCTATTGTAGTTGGAACTTATGATGTTTCTCCCCCTCTACTCTCTTGTGATGAATTGAGTTTCCCCTTTGAAGTTATCTTATCGAATTGAGTCTTTTTTGAGAACACTTGATGTATGTCTTGCCGTGATTATCTGTGGTGACAATGGGATATCATGTGCCACTTGATGTATGTTTTGGTGATCAACTTGCAGGTTTCGTGACATTGGGAACTTATGCATAGGGGTTGGCACACGTTCTTAACTCTCCGATTGAAACTTTGGGGCACTCTTTGAAGTACTTTGTGTTGGTTGGGTGAATCTGAGATTGTGTGATGCATATCATATAATCATGCCCACGGATACTTGAGGTGACAATGGAGTATCTAGGTGACATTAGGGTTTTTGGTTGATTTGTATCTTAAGGTGTTATTCTAGTACGAACTCTTTTATAGATTGATCCGAAAGAATAGCTTTGAGGTGGTTTCGTACCCTACCATAATCTCTACATTTGTTCTCCGCTATTAGTCGCTTCGGAGTGACTCTTTGTTGCATGTTGAGGGCTTGTTATATGATCTATCTATGTTATTATTGTTGAGAGAACTTGCACTAGTGAAAGTATGAACCCTAGGCCTTGTTTCCTATCATTGCAATACCGTTTATGCTCACTTTTACCACTTGTTACCTTGCTGGTTTTATATTTTCAGATTACAAAAACCTACATCTACTATCTATTTTGCACTTGTATCACCATCTCTTCGCCGAACTAGTGCACCTATACAATTTACCATTGTATTGGGTGTGTTGGGGACACAAGAGACTCTTTGTTATTTGGTTGCAGGGTTGTTTGAGAGAGACCATCTTCATCCTACGCCTCCCACGGATTGATAAACCTTAGGTCATCCACTTGAGGGAAATTTGCTACTGTCCTACAAACATGTGCACTTGCAGGCCCAACAACGTCTACAAGAAGAAGGTTGTGTAGTAGAAATCACATCGCAACTCCAAACTTTAAGAAACGACAGCTTAGGTTTATTGCTAAACCATAGTTCATACGGTGTCGTCTCAATGGATTTTGATGGTGCCCTATTTAAAATGAATGCAGCTGTTTCTAATCCATAACCCTAAAACGATAGTGGTAAATCGGTAAGATACATAATAGATCGCACCATATCCAAATAAAGTGTGGTTACAATGTTCGGACACACCAGTACGCTGTGGTGTTCCATGTGGCGTGAGCTGTGAAACTATTCCACATTGTTTTATATGAAGGCCAAACTCGTAACTCAAATATTCTCTTCCACGATCAGATCATAGAAACTTTATTTTCTTGTTATGATGGTTCTCCTACTTCACTCTGAAATTCTTTGAACTTTTCAAATGTTTCAGACTTGTATTTCATTAAGTAGATATACTCATATATTCTCAAATCATCTGTGAAGGTCAGAAAATAACGATACCCGCGACGAGCATCAACACTCATTGGACCGCATACATCGGTATGTATTATTTCCAACAAGTCAGTAGCTCGTTCCATTGTTCTGGAGAACGGAGTTTTAGTCATCTTGCCCAAAAGGCACGGTTCGCAAGCATCAAATGATTCATAACCAAGTGATTCCGAAGATCCATCTTTTTGGAGTTTCTTCATGCGCTTTACACCGATATGACCCAAACGACAGTGCCACAAATAAGTTGCACTATAATTATTAACTTTGCATCTTTTGGCATCAATATTATGAATATGTGTATCACTACAATCGAGATCCAACAAACTTTCGTTGGGTGTATGACCATTGAAGGTTTTATTCATGTAAACAGAACAACAATTATTCTCTGACTTTAAATGAATAATCGTATTGCAATAAACATGATCAAATCATATTCATGCTCAACGCAAATGCCAAATAACATTTATTTAGGTTTAACACTAATCCCGAAAGTATAGGGAGTGTGTGATGATGTTCATATCAATCTTGGAACTACTTCCAACACTCATCGTCACTTCCCCTCAACTAGTCTTTGTTTATTATGTAACTCCTATTTCGAGTTACTAATCTTAGTAACCGAACAAGTATCAAATACTCAAGGGCTACTATAAACACTAGTAAGGCACACATCAATAACCTGTATATCAAATATACCCTTGTTCACTTTGCCATCCTTCTTATCCACCAAATATTCAGGGCATTTCTGCTTCTAGTGACCATTTCCTTTGCAGTTTAAGCACTCAGTTTCAAGCTTTGGTCCAGCTTTGGGCTTCTTCGGGAGTGACAACTTGCTTGTCATTCTATTTGAAGTTCCCTTTCTTTCCCTTTGCCCTTTTCTTGAAACTAGTGGTCTTGTCAATCATCAACACTTGATGCTCTTTCTTGATTTCTACCTTCATTGATTTCAACATCGTGAAGAGCTCGGGAATCGTTTTCGTCATCCTTTGCATACTATAGTTCATCACGAAGTTCTACTAACTTGGTGATGGTGACTAGAGAACTCTGTCAATCACTATCTTATCTGGAAGATTAACTCCCACTTGATTCAAGCGATTGTAGTACCCAGACAATCTGAGCACATGCTCACTAGTTGAGCGATTCTCCTCCATCTTTTAGCTATAGAACTTGTTGGAGACTTCATATCTCTCAACTCGGGTATTTGCTTGAAATATTAACTTCAACTCCTCGAACATCTCATATGGTCCATGACGTTCAAAACATCTTTGAAGTCCCGATTCTAAGCCGTTAAGCATGGTGCACTGAACTATCAAGTAGTCATCATATTGAGCTAGCCAAACGTTCATAACGTCTACATCTGCTCTTGCAAGAGGTCCGTCACCTAGCGGTGCATCAAGGACATAATTCTTCTGTGCAGTAACGAGGATAAACCTCAGATCACGAACCTAGTCCGCATCATTGCTACTATCATCTTTCAACATAGTTTTCTCTAGGAACAAATCAAAATAAACATAGGGAAGCAACAATGTGAGCTATCTACAACATAATTTGAAAAATACTATCAGGACTAAGTTCATGATAAATTAAAGTTCAGTTAATCATATTACTTAAGAACTCCCACTTAGATAGACATCCCTCTAATCATCTAAGTGATCATGTGATCCAAATCAACTAAACCATGTCCGATCATCACGTGAGATGGAGTAGTTTTCAATGGTGAACATCACTATGTTGATCATACCTACTATATGATTCACGCTCGACCTTTCGGTCTCCAGTGTTCCGAGGCCATATCTATATATGCTAGGCTCGTCAAGTTTAACCTGAGTATTCCGCGTGTGCAACTGTTTTGCACCCGTTGTATTTGAACATAGAGCCTATCACACCCGATCATCATGTGGTGTCTCAGCACGAAGAACTTTCGCAACGGTGCATACTCAGGGAGAGCACTTATACCTTGAAATTTAGTGAGAGATCATCTTATAATGCTACCGTCAATTAAAGAAAAATAAGATGCATAAAGGATAAACATCACATGCAATCAATATAAGTGATATGGTATGGCCATCATCATCTTGTGCCTGTGATCACCATCTCCGAAGCACCGTCATGATCACCATCATCACCGGCGCGGAACCTTGATCTTCAACGTAGCATCGTTGTCCTTTCGCCACCTATTGCTTCTACGACTATCGCTACCGCTTAGTGATAAAGTAAAGCAATTACAGGGTGATTGCATTGCATACAATAAAGCGACAACCATATGGCTCCTCCCAGTTGCCGATAACTCGGTTACAAAACATGATCATCTCATACAATAAAATATAGCATCACGTCTTGACCATATCACATCACAACATGCCCTGCAAAAACAAGTTAGACATCCTCTACTTTGTTGTTGCAAGTTTTACGTGGCTGCTATGGGCTGAGCAACGATAGTTCTTACCTACGCATCAAAACCACAACGATAGTTCGTCAAGTTAGTGATGTTTTAACCTTCTCAAGGACCGGACGTAGCCACACTCGGTTCAACTAAAGTTGGAGAAACTGACACCCGCCAGCCACCTATGTGCAAAGCACGTCGGTAGAACCAGTCTCGCGTAAGCGTACGCGTAATGTTGGTCGGGGCCGCTGCATCCAACAATACTGCCGAACCAAAGTATGACATGCTGGTAAGCAGTATGACTTGTATCGCCCACAACTCACTTGTGTTCTACTCATGCATATAACATCTACGCATAAAACCTGCATTGGATGCCACTGTTGGGGAACGTAGTAATTTCAAAAAAATTCCTACGCACACGCAAGATCATGGTGATGCATAGCAACGAGAGGGGAGAGTGTGTCCATGTACCCTCGTAGACCGAAGCGGAAGCGTTAGAACAACGCGGTTGATGTAGTCATACGTCTTCACGGCCCGACCGATCAAGCACCGAAAACACGGCACCTCTGAGTTCTAGCACACATTCAGCTCGATGACGTCCCTCGAACTCCGATCCAGCCGAGTGTCGAGGGAGAGTTCCGTCACCATGACTCCGTGGTGACGATGATGATGTTCTACCGTCGCAGTGCTTCGCCTAAGCACCGCTACAATATTATCGAGGAGGACTATGGTGGAGGGGGGCACCGCACATGGCTAAGAGATCAATGATCTGTTGTTGTGTCTAGAGGTGCCCCCCAGTCCCCGTATATAAAGGAGCAAGGGGAGAGGGGCGGCCGGCCAGGGAGGAGGCGCGCCAAGGGCTTCCTTGTTGGATTAGGAGAAGGGGGGAAAGAGGAGGGAGAGAGGAGGGAGAGAGAGGAAGGAAAGGGGGGGGGGTGCCGCCCCCCTCTCCTTGTCCTATTCAGACTAGGGGGGAAGGGGCGCGCGGCCCTGCCCTGGCCTCCTCTCTTCTTCTCCACTAAGGCCCACTATGGCCCATTAAGCCCCTGGGGGGTTCCGGTAACCCTTTGGTACTCCGGCAAAATCCCGATTTCACCCGAAACACTTCCGACATCCAAATATAGGCTTCCAATATATCAATCTTCATGTCTCAACCATTTCGAGACTCCTCGTCATGTCCATGATCACATCCGGGATTCCGAACAACCTTCGGTACATCAAAACTCATAAACTCATAATATAATCATCATTGAAACTTTAAGCGTGCGGACCCTACGGGTTCGAGAACTATGTAGACATTACTGAGACACGTCTCCGGTCAATAACCAATAGCAGAACCTGGATGCTCATATTGGCTCCTACATATTCTACGAAGATCTTTATCGGTCAAACCGCATAACAACATACGTTGTTCCCTTTGTCATCAGTATGTTACTTGCCTGAGATTCGATCGTCGGTATCCCAATACCTAGTTCAATCTCGTTAGCGGCAAGTCTCTTTACTTGTTATGTAATGCATCATTCCATAACTAACTCATTAGCTACATTGCTTGCAAGGCTTATAGTGATGTGCATTACCGAGAGGGCCCAGAGATACCTCTCCGACAATCGGAGTGACAAAACCTAATCTCGAAATACGCCAAATCAACATGTACCTTTGGAGACACCTGTAGAGCTCCTTTATAATCACTCAGTTATGTTGTGACGTTTGGTAGCACATAAAGTGTTCCTCCGGTAAACGGGAGTTGCATAATCTCATAGTTTTAGGAACATATATAAGTCATGAAGAAAGCAATAGCAACATACTAAATGATCAAGTGCTAAGCTAATAGAATGGGTCAAGTCAATCACATCATTCTCCTAATGATGTGATCCCGTTAATCAAATGACAACTCATGTCTATGGCTAGGAAACACAACCATCTTTGATCAACGAGCTAGTCAAGTAGAGGCATACTAGTGACACTATATTTGTCTATGTATTCACACATGTATTATGTTTCCGGTTAATACAATTCTAGCATGAATAATAAACATTTATCATGAAATAAGGAAATAAATAATAACTTTATTATTGCCTCTAGGGCATATTTCCTTCATTTCCATCATCTGAGTCAAAGTCATATCTCCAGTCCGACCGAACTTCAGGACCAGCTCTCGATATTTAACGCCTTCCTAGAAGGCACACACTGCTTGATGCTCAAATATATTTTCCACTGTGTGATGCAAAGTGGTCCACCTCTGAATGAAATCTCTTAGAGTCTCACTCGGTTTCTGCACACAATGCTGCAATTTTGTCAACCCCGCTGGCCGCTTGCAAGTGCCCTCAAAAGTTTTGACGAACACTCGAGCAAGCTCTTCCCAACTAAATATGCTTCCTGGAGCTAACTGAGTCAACCATGCTCTGGCTGACCCTTCCAACATCAGAGGAAGATGCTTCATTGCCACTTCATCATTCCCGCCACCAATCTGGACAGCCACTCGGTAATCCTCAAGCCAAGTTTCAGGCTTGGACTCTCCAGTGAACTTGCTGACTCCAGTCGCCAACCTGAAGTTGGGAGGAATCACTGCAGCCGCGATGGCTCTGCTGAAACACTCTGGACCCGAAACATGAACTCTGCTGCCAGTCGGACGATCTCTGCCAAGGTCTTCCCCGTGCGCTCTATTCCGGTCGACTAGACCTTGAACGAGAATAGATCTTGCATCAAAGTCTGGCTCTCTTGGGTTGACTGGTGCTCTGCGCTCGCCACTGTGAAGGCGTCTATCATCGTACTATCGAGGCACATATGACGCACTCCTCGGAGGAGGTGTGGGCACTCGACAAAGATTGTCGCGGTCGAGTCGGTGATCATACTGCCCACGGCCTTCACGCCGCAGAGGCAATCTTGGACTGTGGGCCGACTGAACAGTATCCGCTACCACGAATCTGCTATGAATCGTATTCCGCGACTGAGACACTGCTGTGTTCTGCTCCCCTGCTGCCTGGAGTAAGGCCCGGATCTGCATCAAACCTCTGCCAGCCTCCGACTGGGAAGGTTTAATTGACTCTGCTATTCGGGTCGCAGCTATGAGATTTTGAATCGGAGTGCGGTATACCTTAGGTGGAGGCGGGAAAAGCTGTCGTCAACTGGACTCAGGGATCCGCTCCCGAGCACGCTCGTCGAGCGCGCGCTGGAGGTTCTCCAGTCGAGTGTGCTCAGCCAGATTAGCCAAGCGCACCTCCTCCAAGGCCCGAGCCTCAGGGGTTTCTCCAACGATGGATGTCTGGAGTGCATCCATGTTGCGGCGACGAAGTTCTTCCCTCTGCTGCGAAGGGAGGGGTTCGGGATGGTACTCCTCGTGGACGCGCGACGGATCGCCGCCACCATCCCCGCCGTCTTCACGGCGGAAACCAGGCGGACTGCGTGGTCCGTCGACCATCAAGACTTCAGCCGCAGGGTCACTGCTATCGCACTCAGATGCGGTCTCGGCGGAGCCAGACGACAGGTCGAACAGGCCGTGGAGAGTTTCGTCGCCCAGTCATTTGCTTTCTTCCTTAATATTTACATATTGGATACTCCTTGTGTTTTTTACCTCACTCCTAGGCAAATGGTCATTCAAGCGGGGGGGGGGGGGGGGGGGATATGAGAAGGTATGTCTTAAATCTTATAAATAATGAAGGAAAGGACTATCTCGTGAGAATCTCATGATATTGCTCAAACTTCTTTCTTTTGCAGAAAAAACAGAAGATGTCACTAGGGGAGATATGATTGTACTGCAACCTTGTTTTCCTGACATTTCTACGTGCCTAGCCTGGAAGAGGGGACAAAGGAGTACTGCCAATACAGTGATATGCTCATACGAACAACTCGTCAGACCAAAGCAAACCAAAACTGTAGCATGTGAGCTGAACTGATGAAAGATAGCTTAAAATAAACTCCAGAATCAGGAGGTGTTAAATTTGGAGTTGTCAACACACATAGAGTTGGCGAGCGGTAGGAGGGGATGAACAACAACTTATCCTGATATGTTAAACAACAGTGGAGCAACAACAACTGTTGTAGGACCGAAGCAATCTACCAATGCTGAGAGTTGTCTATGAACTAAGCTCGTTTTTTCCCAGGAAAGGTACTAACCTCGTTTTCGACCGATCGATCGAACGACGTCGAAAGCTCATAGTTAACAATCTAGAAATGACTAATCTCCTTTTGTACGAACTGGATTAGGTTGCAGACAAAGCAGCATGTCTCAGGGCTTTACATATTAGTGAGACCAGGAAGAAACAAACAGGGGCCAAATGCTTTTGGAAGCAATGTTACGGCTGATCTTGACAAAGCTCTGACATCAGGCTCTCTCTACTTGTTAATTTTGATTAGATATATAAGCAATGCATCATCACAAGTCTTGCGCCAAAAGCAACACTCGAGGGAAATTGTACTATAATATGAGGGGGTTCTGCATCCTGTCAATGTCCTGGCACCATTGATCGTTGCATATAAAATCCATGTTAGTCGCGCAGTTAAGAGAATAATTGGCTAGGTTCCATCCTAGTCACACGGTTAATGCAATAAATGGTTAATTTTCCTTGTCTAGTCAGGTCCACTTGTTAGGTGTCTGCTTATTATGGGTTTATTATAGCAAGTGTGTTTAACTTGCTGAACAACACACGGAAGAGGGCACTCCCCTACTCTTGTAGACTCTGGACCTAACACAACACCTACTATTGGATTTGTTTGCATCCTTCTTCGGCGTGCTTATTTGAATTAGTTTTCAAATGCTTTTTATCTTGTTTCTAGCTAGTCTCTACTTTGCACGATCCAAATCAAGGATAGACTTCATTCCACATACTCACAGACCATTTTTCTCCTTAACATATCATATGTAGTGACATGATAGAGAATGTGCCCCCTTTCTATGGGTGCCTATGGATGTATTTGTATATTTCTTGTTTCTGTTTCTTTGTACGGGTTTTCTTGCATGATACAAGCAAATGGTGAGCACGGTTTTGTGTAGCTGGAGCTACACGGTACCCCTTATCTTAGCCATCCATTTTGGCATCAAGATCCGTGCAGACACATTTGTCATTTTTGTTTCTCTCAAACGAAAAAACGTATAAACTTCACACTTTGCAGGACAACAAAACATTCTAATTACTACGTGGGAAAAAACTTTCAGATTTTTTCATGCATTTAAAATGCTAAAATTTATTTTTTTTAATCAAAAAAATCACATTTTGTATATTTATGTTGGTCCAAAAAATCTGAAAGTTTTTTCACACATTGAAGTTGTAAAATTTGTTTGATCTGGAAAGTTTGAAGTCCATATGTTCTTTCATTTGAGAGAAACAAAAAAGAGAAATCTGCTTGTTGCAAAGTTGAAGAGTACGGATCTCAAAGCAATGTTGAAGGGCTGAAGATAAGAGGTTCCATGTAGGACGAGCTACAAAGAAACTTTGTGCAAATATCTCCTTTCAGTATGATTGTCAGCCACTTCCAGGTTGAAATATAACGAACGGTGGGGGTTTATCCTAATTGTCAATCTTTTAAATCATCTCAAAATACTGCGTAGGTGAATAATCATTAAAAAAAGTGTTTTCCTGCACAAGCCATACATTGGCTGCAATTTTTTTTTTGGACATGAATAAAGCCTAAAACCGTGAAACAACAAAACAACATCATGGCTAGGGAACATAGATAACCTCTCTCTGCAGGATGGCCGAAGAACTGGGGGTGCATGATTTCATGAGAAGTGAGGCATGCCCCCTACAAGATGTGACGGCTTAGGGCATCTCTACCAGATCCCTCACAAGCGATATTTGGAGGGGATTTTGTTTTTGTTTAGGGAATTAAGCCCCATCTAGCAGATTCACCAAAATCATAAAGCCCCCCCCCCCCCCCCCCACACACACACACACATGCACATTATCCAAAATATGATGTACAGTGGGTTATAGTAAAAATAGGGACACACCGCATCGCTTCCCGCTCGCCCGTAGCTTTTGCACTCGACCGCGCCGCCGCCGCCTCTCGCCCCGTTGCCAGCTATCCTCGGTCCCGATGAATGCCGAAAGGAAAACCCACCCCTACTGCACCCTAGCCACCCTCGCCGGCACCGGAGGCCCACGCAAGCCCTCTAAACCATAGCGGCAGACCAAGGAACACAGAGCAAGCTAGTAAGAGATATTGAGGTCGACTGCCCAACAATACGTTATTATTTAGGAAAGAGTTATCATCCTAACATTTGATAACTAGATCGGAAGTTTTTTCCACTAAAAAAGAACATATCCAAAATACAACATTTATAACAATCATTTTATTTCTGATACGGCTGGTTCCTTTTTTTTAGAGAGAGAGAGAATACGGCTGGTTCTTTTCTCCCACGCTAGGCTCATAAACGAGGCCCCATCTAGAAGGGGGTATCACGATAGCACATGACGGCTGTATCTCTATCTCTACTACTTAAAAAGAATGTAAGGTTTTCATTTCACCTTTCTTTCACCACCCCTTCGCTCAACCTTTCATGTATATGATAATCAATCACCTTAATTTACTTACCATCTGAACCAATTTCACTTTAATTTACTTACCAAATTTTTAATCAAAATATAATATAATTCACGGTCAGAATTTGATGAACATTTATTTACACAAAAGCATTATTATTGACAGGTGAATCACAAGTTAACGTACTAAAATATTTATATCTGGTTGCAACGCACGGGCATTGTTCTAGTACAAGTAAAAAATAACAGCACTGGTGTCGAAGGTAAAATAACATTCTGATTGAACTCTCATCCGAACTAAAATAACAATAATACTTTAAGCTAGCTAGCAAGTAAACAAAAGACATACAGTATTAAAGACGTGAGGTGCATGATTAGGGCTTGCAAGTCAAAACTGTTACCAGTTGGGTTAGCGTGAGCCGGAGGGAAAGGCGATAATCTGGCAATCAGCTTCACACGGTTCCTGTATTCTTAAATATTATTTTATCATTATTTGCAATGCGGCGTAGTGCAGTGCATGCAGCTCATATGTTGTGCCGGCCGTCCGTTGATGGCTTTGGCTGGCATAGTTTAGCATATATGTGCATACATGGGGTCTTGTCCGGTCCGGCCAGTTGTGTAGTGTTTCTTTGCTTGTGGAACTGGAACAGCACTCAAAATCAATGAAGACTAATATCTTCCTATGTTTTCTTTCTATATATCGTGATACATAAGGACTATGTATACTATAGTTTAAAAGGAGAGCTGGGAACTTACGCAAGTGAATAGAATTGGTAACGATTCCTCGGAAGAAAAGATCAGTTTGTTAGGAATAAAACAGACCAATAATGCATGATAATATATGCAGTGACTTTCTTTTGTGGGGAATGCAGAGACCTTTTTCAAGTCAATGTTTCAATAATGGAGAGGCCAACACCATATATGCATATAAATAAGCAGACAATGTTGAGCATACGAAATTCAAACCTTTTGAAAGAAAAGACCTGGCCAGCAGCACTATTTTTTTAGGTGTGTGCATTCTTTCAGATAGGTACGTACATATATGAGTAACAAAACTGAAACCATACATTTGACTAAGTTATTACCCAAAAAATGCATATGATTTGTGTTATTTGGCGCTCGACCACATCTTTGAGTTGAAAGAAACGATATGGCATCCGCAAAAAGAAAAAATATGGGACGGACCATTTGGAACTTTTTTTAGGCGAACAACGTTTGGCACTTTGTCGTAGAAACTACAATTTGGGCCGCTATCCAGGAGCTCGGCTGCGAAATGATCGTCCATCCATATCGATTTCGTGTTATTGCACGCGCGCGCCCGCGGGGGGGGGGGGGGGGGGGGGGGGGGGGGGGGGCGGATGTATCGCTCGCACTGACTCCCATGCAAGCATCACCTGCAGGAACCGGTACTAGGCCGGACCGGTAACCACATGATTTTGTCATGCTGACATCACACATTTTTCAACTTTTGTTTATATTTTGAAAGAAATACTAAATACATATGTTAGAAAAAAAATTAAGTATTTATCGCACATTTGAAATATAAATGATGTACAAAGAAAATGTCTGCTCAAGTTTTGTAAAATGTTTGTACCATTCAAAAAAATGTATGCACATTACGAAAATTTTATGTTTTTCAAAAAAACTAAGTGATTTATTTTAAAATGTTACATAATGTAAAAAAATTGTTTCATACCATTCAGAATATTGTATAATGCATTTTTTTAAGTGTTCACACGTTTCAAAGACAATGTTTGTGACATTTAAAAAAATCAATGTATATAAATGTTCACATAGTTTGAAAAGAATTTTTCGTATCATATAAAAATATCTTTCAACGTGTATTCGGGAAAAAATGTTCAAAACAAATTAGTTGGCAAAACGTTAATCATGTATGCAAAAACATTTAATGTATATAAGAAAAGGTTTTAGATGTATACAAAAAAATTATTATGTGCATGAAAAAATAAGCATCAAAACATACATTTGGAAAATGTTAATCATGTATATGAAAAATGTTGAACGTGTATGAAAAAATGTTCCTGGTGTATACTAAAAACATACAATGTGTATGGGAGAATAGGTATATGTGGACAAAAAAGAATATGGAAAATGTAAAAAAGAAGATTTTTTTAAAGAAACCCAATCAAAACTGAAGAAAGAAACAAACAGAACCGAAGTAAAAGAAAAAGGAAAACCAAAATCCAGAGAAAACCAAAGGAAAACTTGAGAAAAACCAATGCTACAACAGTGTATAAACCGACAAAAAACCATCAAAAAAACTCAAGCATAGCTATGCTATTGGGCCGGCTCAATACCCACCAGCATGTAGCTCTCGCGTGTTACGGGTTGGTGCACTAAATATAGCCAGGAAGCCCATCTGTCTGCGCGGCCTGACTTTGTGACCCACGGTCCTTTTTCCCTGCTGCCACTTTGCAACAACACATTGAGGAGAGCAACGCTGTTTTTCAAATACATGTTTCAGAAAATTTCTTTAATTACATATTAAAAATATACATAGTTAACCCTTTCTTAGTGACATGAAACTTTTTAAAAATCTACATGAGCTTTTTTTTGCATTGCATAACCATTTTTCAAAAATATCATGAACATATTTTTAAAAGGCTTGAACATTTTTTTAAATGTCACATACTTTTTTAAATTATACAAATCATTTTTTGAAACTACACGAACATTGTTCTTACATTGCATAAAAATTCTTTTAAATGTCACAACATTTGAAACACATGGAAACTTTTTAAAAATGTGTGTGCATGTTTTTGAATGCTATGACATTTTAAAAGGTTACGCCAACATAAAAATTTACAAGATGTTGCTTTTCTTTCAAATTCACGGTTTTTTTTACAATGTTTCAAAATGTAAACAACACTAAAACAATAACAAAAAGGAACAAAGGAAAAAATGCATCAAAATTAGCAGCTTTATTATTGAAGTATAATTCGGTTACAATCCACTAGTAGGTAGCTGACCAGAAAGGCCAGGCTTTGATCAAGACAGCTTTCAATCCCATCTAATGACCCTCATACCCTCTTGGGGTTTAGGTTGCCTTGGGATTGGATTTCTATCTGGGGTCAGCATTCTTCATGCTTACATGTGTCGTCTAGGAGATTTCATCTGTGGAACGGGAAGGATTTTCTAGCTCCCATGTGCCATGGTTGCACAATGCTTATGTCCACCCTTACCTCTACCCTTCTTTACTGAGCGAGAAAGACACTATCCACATAATATGGACCTCTCCAGCTTTGAGCGAGGCCCCATCCACATAAAATCCGTCAGACATTGGGTGAGGCCTTACTTTCTATGAACACCTCGCCGTTGCATGAGAAACTTAGCCTCCAACACGCCAAGAGAGAAGACAAGGGCTGGAGGCAATGGCTTTAGGATATGCGTTGATCGGGTCATTAGAGCCTTCACATATCTCAAGTCTTTCCCCATTTAATAAGTTTAGCTTTTCAGAGGATCTAAATCAGTCTTCGTCCTTTCACTTTTCAAAGCCCCTCGCAATAAAGATGTAAATTTATTTGCAGAAATTAAGAGATATTTTATTTCCTCGAAATAAAATGAGTTCGATTAGCAACACCAGTCTCTACAACATCAGGATAAATACCTTTTACCCATAACCTTTCCTCGTAGACTTTTTAGTAAAGATCGAGTGATGACTCAAGATAGAACGCTAATGAGACAAAGACTGATAACTTTTTATTGAAATTTTATTGCTCTCCATACTTCTTACAATTTACTTCTATCTGCTAGCTTGCCCTAAGAAAAACAACAGTTCCACATATATCTTTTGTGATTTTCTATTTGAAACACAAGGGCGCTAAGCAAAGAAGATTTCAATTAACAAATAGTAGGTGCTTTTTATTCTTTGGCCCATATCGGTGATATGTAGACTCTCAGCCCTTACTTGAATCATCGGTCCTCCCTATAGGAATAAAGAGATTTTATGCCCTCCCGAAGGAAAATGTTTGGGCCGGTTGGAGCTCGACACGGAGAAAACTATAGATGATCTCCAAAAATGGGCGACACCCATTTATTTCGGTGTCCTCATCCGAGTGTATGTTTGTGTTAGATAGGATATGGAAGGACTTACTTTACTAAAAGATAGGGTGTGTTACTTTCATTCTTTTTTATGCTTACTACTTGCTCTCTCGTGTGAGTGGTTGCGTGACCCTAAGTATAAGGATGAAGCAACCTAGCAGTAAGTATTTCCTTTAGTAGAGAACCAAGGTTTATCTAACCAGAAGGAGTTCTTTCAGCAAACAAAGTCACTGGTACCTAAACAAAAAACAAGTTTGTCCCCAACACGTCAACAAGGTTGTAAAGCTTCTTGTCTTGCTAGTTACAAGATTAAAATAGGAATTGATAAGTAGATTAAATAAAAGAAATGGCACAACAAAAATAATATTTTTGATAGAGTTTTCAGTAATAGAGAATAGACCCAGGGGGGTAGGTTCACTAGTAACATCGCTCATAAGCATACAAGTGTGGTGTGGTGAATAAATTATAGGTGGGCGGTGATTAAATAGTAATATTTATATTTGTGACTATGACCATTCATAGTATAATCTCGTATAGACATTACGTTCGTGATATGTAGACCATTAACCAACTACTAATACCCCACCCCAAGGCTGCTATCCAGCATGCATCTCGAAGTATTAAGTTCATAACGAATAGAGCATTGCAATAGGCAAGATGCATAATGTAAACAGTAAAATTATCAAGTAGTATGACAAGTTGACAACAATAATACTTGTCTTGTCTCTTTCTTTCACTGGGATATAGATCACCGCAAGATTAGTACCTACTATAGTGCACCACTCCCTCTGAACATCTACCCATCAAACTTGGCCCAAGAAGACAAATAGATCAGAGAGCATACAGATCCATTCAATTATACAGCGAAGAAACTTCAAAAGATTTAGTCAATTTCAATGAACAATCTGATCATAAAATGAAAATTCATCATATCACAACAAAGACAATATCGATTACATCAAACTGATCTTGATCATGTGACGTAGCTCACGGGGACTTGGTATTGAAGAACAAGAGAGAGAAAGAGAGAGAGAGGGAGGGAGAGAGAGAGAGAGAATGCCAGCTAGCTGCTGCTACGAACCCTAAGGTCCTAAGGAAACTACTCACACATGGTCACAGTGTTGAAAATATGCCCTACAGGCAATAATAAATGTATTATTATATTTCCATGTTCATTATTAACTTTATGTTTATATGCTACAATTATGTTGGTTCTTGCATATGACATTCAGAGGAAAACCCAAATACATATGTGGAAATGTAAACACCAAGTGATGCCTAGTCTAGCCACTAAGACTAGCTTATATATTGATTGATGATCTTGTCTTCTTGATCATGAGCATTGTTAGTTGTCGGCGTTCTGGGAACGGGGATCCCCAGACTTGCCTGCCTGCGGCCTGCGGCGTGGCTCAAGTGGAGGCCCAGCACGGCACATCTTCATCAGCACAAGACTCAAGACCCTCACGAGGGGCCAAGCCTCGCGGGGCGGACGACACGGGGATTCCTCAAGAACGACCTCGCCAGGCAAGCTCGCGAGGAGGCGGAGAGATCAAGGCAGTGTACCTCGCGAGGTGCTCGTGACGCAAGCCATGATGATCGAGACTAGGCGGGCGCCGGCCCGTGCAGTGTCCTTGTTTTCTCTTTGGTGCAAAGGGGGCAAGCACAGCCGTGGAGTACCGAGGCATCAGAAAAAGGTTGCCATTTCAGTGCAACGAGACCAAGACCAGCGGAGCGGCAGGATGGAGGTCACCATGGAGCCCAGGACGGTGTCATCGCCAGAGCCTTTGGCAGCCAAAGACCAACTTTAGTCAGGATAACTTGTACTATATATTCCCCTTTAAAATGGCCGTTGTTGGCGCCCTTCACGCTCAATATTTGGGAAGAGGCTCTATAAATAGGGCTAGCCACCACAATAGAGCAGGATCCAAGTTTTGGGAAGACAGAGAGAGAGAGGCGATCGAACTCACACAAGCGGTTCATCGCACCAGCTCAAGAACACCTCTCGCGAGGCCGTTCTTCCCCTGTACTGTTCATCATCAGCCTCTGAGGCAATCCACCACACCACACACTGGAGTAGGGTATTACACCACAATGGTGGCCCGAACCAGTATAAATCTCGTGTCCTTTGTGTTGTTCATCGTTTTTAGCTTAGATCTCACGAGACGATCGGACGTAGGTCGGTAGGGGAGAGATCTTCGTGCGCACCCCAAAGTTCGAATCTTAAGGGTCTGCCGAAACCCAACATCCGACAGTTGGCACGCCAGGTAGGGGTGCGCCGGAATCTTTCTTCCGCTGTTCGCGTTTGATCCTCCGTTGTGTCCATGGCTGACGCTCGTCGGGCTCGCGCCGAGCATCGTGCTGCTCTCACCGCCCGCGTCGCCCAGACGGCTCCCATCGATGGGTGACCCCGTCGTTCCCCGTTGCCTGCCGCCAATGCCGCCACCGGCCCGGCAGGGAACGAGCAGTAGGCCTCGTCGCTGCATCCTTCGGTGCAGCGGGAAGGCCGCACCGACACCCCGTCGCTGACTCCAGCCGGCTCGTCGTCCCACGCCCGTCACGCCCCCACGGACGCGCATGCCGCGTTGCTCCTAGCGTGTGAGCTCCTGCACTACCGTCCCGTCGACGACCTCTACGAGGAGTGGCTCGCTCGCATCACCGAGCTCGTCAGCGCCGCAGGAGGCTCCCCTGCGCCGTCCCTCTCGCTGCCTCATCCTCCGTCCTTCGCAGGAGGCGCAGATCAGGAGGTGCCTCCGCCACCTCCTCCCCAAGACGGCACCCTGGCCCCAAGGCGCGCGGCCCCAGGACGAGATCCACCGCGTCCAGAGCCCGCGTGACAAGAAAGGAGCTGCCAAGAAATCCCTCGCCCCCAAGAAGGCGCACGCGTGCTCCCGGCACCGGTGCGCCACGACCGCATCCCCGCGCCAGCACATCAAGACCCCGCACTGTTCCAAGCAGCGGCGCATGGGAATTTCCAGGAGCAAGCCCAGCATCAACAGAGAGCTCCGGTAGCCACCGCAGGCTGCCACGCCTTCACCGCCGAGCTACGTGGTGTCCCCTGGCTAGGCAAGTTCAAACCCGACCTGCCTCCTCGCTACGACGGCACTGCAGACCCCGCGGAGTTCCTGTAGCTCTATGAGCTAGGGATCGAAGCCGCCAATGGGGACGAAAAGGTCATGGCGAACTGGTTTCCCATGGCACTCAAGGACGGCGCCCGCACCTCGCTCCTGAACCTGCCTCGCTTCATCGCCAATTTCCAGGGCACTCGCGACCGTCCGCCGACCGTGTGTGACCTGCGCCGCATCAAGCAGCAGCTCGGAGAGACCTTGTAGAAGTACATCCAGCGCTTCAACAACGCTCGCCTCAAGATCCCCAGGGTGACTGAGTAGGCCATCATTTCGGCGTTCTCTGATGGCGTCCGTGACGTCAGGATGAAGGAGGAGTTGGCGATCCATGAAGATCTGTGTATGTCTCTAGAGCTGTTCAACCTGGCGACCAAGTGCGCAAGGGCTGAGGAAGGACGCCTCTCCCTTCTTGAGCTCCCAGCAGCAGATCAAGAAGAGAAGAAAGCCAAGGCCAAAGATGTGAAGCGCAAGGGAGCAGCCGTGCTCGCAGCGGAGCCAAACACAAAGCGCGGCAGGGACCAGCCAGAATTGTCCAAGGGCAGCCGGTACTGTGTGTACCATGATCTCCACACCCACAACACCAACGAATGCCAAGAACTCAGGGCCGTGCGAGAAGGTCATGTCGGTTGACGCCCGAAGCGCAATGATCGGGGCTATGGCTGAGGCGGAGCAAGAGGCGGAGGACGATGGGACGACCGTGGCCCTCGCCAAGGGTGGCGTGACCGACCTCGCGAGGACCGCTGGCAGGACCAGCCTCGCAAGGGAGCTTGGAGAGAACAGCCTCGTGAGGATCGCCCGCAAGGCAACGCAGGCCTTCCTCCTCTGCCACCACCACCAAGAAGGAATGAAGACCATCATCAGGACGAGGGGGCTGGGGGCTTCCAGGAGCCATGTGCAATCGCTTGCATCCTGGGCGGCGCTCAGGCCCTAGCCTCACAGCACATCTTCAAGCAGTTTGCTCGCGAGGTGAATGCAGTCCTCCCCAAGCTTGAGGCCACGCGTCCTCTCAGGTGGTCCGCGTGCGCCATCACGTTCAGTTTAGCGGATCAGCTCAAGTGCGCGGCTACGGCCGGTGTCCTCCCAATGCTTTGTTCCCCAGTCATCAGCAATGTGCAAGTCACCAGGACCCTCGTCAACGGTGGGGCAGGGCTCAACGTCCTATCCGTCGAGACGTTCAACAATCTCCAAGTGCCATATGATTAGCTTCAGCCAACCAAGCCTTTCTCAGGAGTCACTGATGGCTCCACTGTTCCGATAGGGCAAGTCCACCTTCCTGTCACCTTTGGACAGCGCAACAACTACCGCACCGAGCTCATTGACTTCGACGTCGCTCATATTATCTTGCCATACAATGCCATCCTTGGGTATCCGGCCCTGGCCAAGTTCATGGCAGTGACTCACCATGGCTACAACGTCCTCAAGATGCCAGGAAGTGGCGGGGTCATCACGATCCCCTACAAAAAGGATGCGGTGTGCTCCCTCAAGCGCGCCTTCCAAGCCGCGTCAATCGAGGACCCAGACAGCAAGAGTGGAAACCTCTCCAGAGCAGCTCCCAAGAAGAAGAAGACATCACCTGGCTCAAAGCCTCAGGTGGCAGGCACCTCCGGAGGCGCCATACCCGGACCCGCGCCCAGCCAAGGGGCGCCACCCTCCGTCGCATAGGAAGGCGCGCCCCGGCACCCTCCTCGGGCAGGGCTCGGGGTTCTCTCCTGGGGAGCCACCGACTTTGCCAAGATCACGAGGGAGGCGCTTGGGCACCACTTGGAGGCGTGCTTCGCGGCGCGCGTTTCCCTCAGGAAGGAGTAAGGAAAGAAGGACCCAACCCTCAGGAGTTCATCACCAAGGCCGCTCAGGAGTTGCAAGAATCGAGAGTCATATGCGGCAACCGCTGCCTTCCCAGCGTAGCTCCCCATCCAGGTGAGGATGGCGGGCTGCGCGTCTGCATCGACTACCCAGGGCTCAATCGAGTCGCATCTCAGGAGTGCTTCTGGCCTTCGAGCATGGGGCATTGCGCGGGTCCACCGCACAGCTTCGTTCGCATGCCCTTCGGCTTGCCGAACGCGGCTGCAGCTCACCAGCGCCTGATGAGAAGCATTCTAGAAGCTCAGGTGGCCAAGCATCGCGCGTTCCTAGAGGAGATGGAGATGGACCTCACCGAGCCGCCCGGACCTCGCGAGCCTCCCTAGGCTCGGAGCCCCGAGGGCTCGTGAGGATCGGCTTCTTCATACCGCATCGTCAGCTACTCCAACACTCATCCTACAACAGCATTAGGTGACTTCTTTCAAGTTTCTTTCAGCTGGGAGCGCCCCCAGGGCTGCATCATTCCCAGGTCATGTGGGTCCGTCCCTGCGGCATATATCCATTTTGCTTATGTCTTCTGCTTACCTTGTTGGGGGCGCCCCTCGGGCTGCATCATCCCCAAGCCGCTTGGGCCTGACCCAGTGGCATTTGCTTTCTCTGCGTCAATCTAAGTTGATTTGCTTCTTCATGATTAACCTGCTGGAGATAATCGCTTGCTCGGTTGACACCTACCTTTGGAGCTGCTCGCTCTGGCACGGTGCTTGCGCATGGGTCCATCCTTGCAACACCGACAAATCTGAGTGGTCGAGCTTTGGCCGCGGCAGCCCTGCATAGCGCCACCTCACCAGGCCGTTAGTGCCCCAATCACTCCCTCGGAGCAGCCAATGGCTGGCTGGCAACCGTAACGGCACGCCTTGTTTTCCCTCATGGTTGGTGTGCAGGATCCGCTTAAGGAATAACGTGGGGGGCGTCGTGAGCTCCCTCTCCCTCTCTCCCGTATGGTCTACTTGCACATTAAAAGGGGGGCGCCTGAGCATCGCGACTCACAGGCTCTTACTGGCTCTCCAGCCCTCACCCCCTGGCCTTGACCCACGGCATCGCGACCTGTCATACCAGCAGCGGCTGAGCTCGCTCGAGGGCCGGGACCTGAGGATGTAGAGCACGAAGGAAAGTGCGGGGAAGAGGGGAGAAGCTCACGAGGGCCTGACCCAGCAACACCCCAGCTGCCGGCACGCAGGCCCGGCATCTCGCCAAGGAACTACTCCAAACTCATGAGATAAGTCACGCCTCAGCGAAAGCTAAATCAACGCGATGCTAATTCCACGACTAGTGCAGCTCTGTCACGGCAACGCTGCCTTCCTTTCTCTCCCAGCGGAGGCTGCTTGAGCGCTAAAGGGGACCTCTTGAGCATCGCGACTCAGGGGCTCTTACTGGACCTCATGCCGCTCACCTCCTGACCTTCACCACGGCATCGCAACCTGGCATACCAGCTGTCGGTGTCAAAACCGGCGGATCTCGGGTAGGGGGTCCCGATCGTGCGTCTTAGGCTGATGGTAACAGGAAGCAAGGGACACAATGTTTACCCAGGTTCGGGCCCTCTCGATGGAGGTAAAACCCTACTTCCTGCTTGATTAATATTGACGATATGAGTAGTACAAGAGTAGATCTACCACGAGATCGTAGAGGCTAGACCCTAGGAGCTAGCCTATGATGATTATGATTGTAATTGTGATCGGCCTTCTAAGGACCAACCTCTCCGGTTTCTATAGACACCGGAGAGGGCTAGGGTTTTCATGGAGTCGGTTACAAGGAAGGAAATATAATATCCGGATCGCCAAGCTTGTCTTCCACGCAAAGGAGAGTCCCATCCGGACACGGGATGGAGTCTTGAGTCTTGTATCTTCACGCTTCAATAGTCCGGAAAATGTATATAGTCCGGCTGTACAGATACCCCCTAATCCAGGACTCCCTCAGTAGCCCCTAAACCAGGCTTCAATGACAATGAGTCTGGTGCGCAGTCTTGTCTTTGGTGTTGCAAGGCGGGTTCCTTCTCCAAATATTCCAAAGTAATTATCGAACACGTAGACCATGTCCGGATCTGCAAAATGATCTTCACATACCGCTGTAGAGAGAATGATATTTCACAAATGCAATTTGCTGACAACTTTTTTAGACAACATGACATGTCATTACGGCCGGGTCATTATTCGAACCGTTTTCCCACAACCAGCCACAACGCATATTGCGAGGCGGTTTCCTTGAAACGTCTTGTCAAAGCAGATATCGTGTCCCCTTATCACGGGATTCTCATCAATACGGGTATGGGTAATCCCCCCATGTCATCAATCGTGGCGCTTGGGAAGTAAGCAATTCTCAACGAGCGAGTGGGGAGGTGCACCGCTTTCGTCGCCTCTATAAAGGGATAAGAGTTGCCCATTTTTACCCACGCCTTCTTCCTCCTTCACCCACTCTTACCCCCTCGAGCTCCAGTGCCGTAGCCGAAGTCTTCTCCGCACAGCTAAACATGTCCGGAGCAGGAGGCAAGTGGGTGGCTTCCATCGAGAAAGAGAAGCATATCGCGAACCTTCGGGCGGCCGGATACTTGGCCGCAGACATCGCGCACCGGCTACCGGACAAAGGGAAGGCAATTCTGACCCCAGATCCTCACGAGAGGGTCGTGTTTGTCGCCCACTTCATTCGTGGACTGGGATTTCCACTTCATCCCTTCGTTCTCGGGCTCATGTTCTACTATGGGCTAGATTTTCATGATCTAGCCCCAAATTTCGTCCTCAACATCTCAGCGTTTATCGTCGTATGCGAGGCCTTCCTCCGCATCAAGCCTCACTTCGGCCTGTGGCTGCAAATCTTCTACATGAAGCCGAAGAACGTGAGCGTCCAGCAAGCCGAGTGCGGAGGGCCATGGTGGGCAAGATGCCTAACGTCACCTGGCTTGACGGCTCCTTTGCGGAAACCGTGAAAGGGTGGCAGTCGGGGTGGTTCTACATCACCGAGCCGTGCGGCGCCAACTGGGCGGCGTCCCCCGAATTCCGATCCGGAACCCCCATGTGGCTCACCTCCTGGGAAAAGAAGGACCTGTCCTGGGGCGAATCTACAGAGCTGACCGGACTCCAGAACTGCATCAAGAGCATGAAGGACAAGAACATCAAGCTCGTCAACGTGATCCAGGTCATGCTCGTTCGCCGGATTCTCCCGTGCCAAAGGCGGGCATTTAATCTGTGGGAGTTCGTCCCGGCCAAACACCAGACGCTTCGGAGGCTCTATGGCATGACGCATAAAGACGCATGGAAGGCGTTGTTCAAGGCCTCCGAAGTACCTCCTCCCACATCCGAGGACTGTGGGCTTCACGCCGCGCGGCCTCCTAGTCAGGTGAGTTTTCTGACTACCACCGGATTCAACTCTTCCCAGTATATTCATGGGGGAGCCTTAAGCAATTGTGCATTTTTAATCAGGATTACGTGGAGATAGCGGAGCGGATTGACTGTCCGGCTCCGCTACCAGAAGGCCCAGCTGATGCTCTCCTGACGGAGATGCTAGTCCCGGCGCCCTACAAGGCGCCGGAGAAGAAGGCTAAAAAGAAGGCCCCGGGGACCAGGAAGGGTCTCCGGCGTAAGGTTTTACCCGAAGCCTCGTTCGAAGACGACGAGGCACAATCCTCCCCCAAAGGGGAGGAAGAAGAAGAAGGGGCCACCCCACCCGAAGAGGATGAGGGGCCTGAGGAGGCGGACCAGGGGGCCGGGAAAGGCCCCCGGCGCAAGGCCGTTGAGGGAGTCCCGGACTAGGGGGTGTCCGGATAGCCGAACTATCATCATCGGCCGGACTCCAAGACTATGAAGATACAAGATTGAAGACTTCGTCCCGTGTCCGGATGGGACTTTCCTTGGCGTGGAAGGCAAGCTTGGCGATACGGATATGTAGATCTCCTACCATTGTAACCGACTCTGTGTAACCCTAGCCCTCTCCGGTGTCTATATAAACCGGATGGCTTTAGTCCGTAGAAAAAACAACAATCATACCATAGGCTAGCTTCTAGGGTTTTAGCCTCCTTTATCTCGTGGTAGATCTACTCTTGTAACACACATCATCAATATTAATCAAGCAGGACATAGGGTTTTACCTCCATCAAGAGGGCCCGAACCTGGGTAAAACATCGTGTCCCTTGTCTCATGTTACCATCCGCCTAGACGCACAGTTCGGGACCCCCTACCCGAGATCCGCCGGTTTTGACACCGACATTGGTGCTTTCATTGAGAGTTCCTCTGTGTCGTCACCTATAGGCTCGATGGCCTCTTCGATCATCAACAACGACGCGGTCCAGGGTGAGACCTTTCTCCCTGGACAGATCTTCGTATTCGGCGGCTTCGCACTGCGGGGCAATTTGCTTGGCCAACTGGAGCAGATCGAAAGCTACGCCCTTGGCCGTCAGGTCAGATTTGGAAGTTTGAACTTCACGGCTGACATCCGCGGGGACTTGATCCTCGATGGATTTGAGCCAAAGCCGAGCGTTCCGCATTGTCACGGCGAGCATGGTTTAGCTCTGCAGCCGGACAGTACCCTGGAGGCCGCACTCGAGCCCGCTCCAATCTTCAATTCGGAGCCGGCTGCGCAGATCGAGGACAGATGGCTAGACACCGCCTCGGGGGCTGCAACCTCTACGGCGATAGAGCCGAACAATGACCTTGTCCCTCATAAAGCTCATGACTCCGAGGTGCCGGACCCCTTTCCGGACTCCGAACCTCCCGCGCCCCCTCCAATCGAATCCGATTGGGTGCCAGTCATGGAGTTCACCGCTGCGGACATCTTTCAACACTCACCTTTCGGCGACATCTTGAGTTCGCTAAAGTATCTCTCGTTATCAGGAGAGCCCTGGCCGGACTGCGGCTAGGACAGTTGGGATGCGGACGACGAAGAAATTCAAAGCCCACCCACCACCCACTTGGTAGCCACTGTCGACGATCTAACTGACATGCTAGACTACGACTCCGAAGACATCGACGGTATGGACGACGATGCCGGAGACGACCAAGAACCAGCGCCCATCGGGCACTGGAAAGCCACCCCAACTCACGACGTATACATGGTGGATACACCAAAAGGAAGCGACAATGAGGAAAAACGGGACGTGGCGAAGGACAACTCCCCCAACAAACAACCAAAACGGCGACGCAAGCGCCGCCCGAAGACCAGCCTCGATAAAAACGGCACCCATACGGACCCGGCCCTAGAGCAGGGCGAAGCAGTGGACGACGAACATGCCACCAAGCAACCATCCGAACATGATGAACTGGACAAGCAACCCATCCCCGGCGAAGACGATCTCACATCACCAGAGCATACGAACCTTCATAAAAGGCTCGTCGCCACTGCAAGAAGTTTGAAGAAGCAAAAGCGGAAGCTCAAAACAGCGGAGGACGCACTCAGAATGAGATGGAGCAAAGTACTCAACACCGCAGATAAATATGGCGCTAGTCACCAGACAAAGAGCTACCCGAAGCGCAAGCTGTTGCCCGAATTTGACGAGGAGGCCTTAGAGCCCCCGCAGTCAAAAAAGAAAGAAGCCGCCTGGCCGGATAGACGACCAGATGACAGGCCAAGAGCAGCAAGGGGCGCCGCACACAAGCCGGCACACGATCAGCATAAAGATCCTCGGAAAAAGGATGACCCGGCCAGGTCTATCTATGGGCCAAAAAAGAAGACTCCAGGAAGCAACATAACCCGCCGAGCATTTGAAGACAACGGCACACCCAAATACAGGGGCGCCGCACACCCACTATGTTTCACCGACGAGGTACTGGATCATGGATTTCCAGCGGGATTCAAACCCGTAAACATAGAGGCATATGACGGAACAACAGACCCCGGAGTCTGGATTGAGGATTATATCCTACACATACATATGGCCAGAGGAGACGATCTCCATGCCATAAAATACCTACCCCTCAAGCTCAAAGGGCCAGCTCGGCATTGGCTCAAAAGCCTCCCAGAAAATACCATTGGAAGTTGGGAAGAGCTTGAGGATGCGTTTCGAGCAAATTTTCAGGGGACTTATGTCCGCCCTCCGGATGCAGACGATTTAAGTCACATAACTCAACAGCCCGGAGAGTCAGCATGCAAATTCTGGAACAGGTTCCTCACTAAAAAGAACCAAATAGTCGACTGTCCGGACGCTGAAGCTTTAGCAGCCTTTAAACACAACGTCCGAGACGAATGGCTCGCCAGAGACCTCGGCCAGGAAAAACCAAGAACAATGGCCGCACTAACAAGCCTCATGACCCGCTTTTGCGCGGGGGAAGACAGCTGGCTGGCTAGATGCAGCACCAGCGACCCGAGTATATCCGAAGTCAGGGATGGAAATGGGAAATCACGACGCAAAAAAGATCAGCAGCGGAATAAGGAAAATGGCCCAAATAGTATGGCGGTCAACGCCGGATTCAAAAGCTCTCGGCCGAATAACAAAACACTGCCCCTCAAGGACAACAGCGACGAGCTATCCAACCTAAACAAGATTCTGGATAGGCTATGTCAAATACATAGTACCTCTGGGAAGCCTGCAAACCATACTCACAGAGATTGTTGGGTCTTCAAGCAGTCCGGCCGACTTAACGCCGAACGCAAGGGGCTCGACACACCAAGCGAAAGTGTCGAACCCCAAAAGCAGCACTCCGGAGAACAGAAGACTTACCCACTAGAAGTCAAAACAGTGAACTCACTTCATGTGATAACACGAAAACACAGCCCGGCACCTGCCATACCAGGACACCGTCCGCAGAATGGGGATAGACCCTACCAAAATTCGCCATAGCAGCACTTCCTTCAAAGGAGTGACGCCAGGCCTTTAAGCCAATTATACAGGCTCTGTACCACTAGAGGTTGTGTTCGGTTCATCCGACAACCTCCGTCGCGAAAAGCTCACTCTCCATATCGCCCCATTTCACAGTGGCCCTCGAGCACTACTGGGACGCAAAGCTTTCGCCCGCTTTAACGCAATACCACATTACACGTCTCTTACGCTTACAATGCCCGGTCCACGCGGCATAATCTCATTAAAGTGTAACTCCGAGTGTTCCTCGACCATAGAGAATGTGAGGCTGCCTTGACAGCCACACACTAATCCGACCTTGCAGGTCAAGGCCCCTAAAAACAGGTCATTCAGACCTCGGACACGGTTAGGCGAGTCCGGCGTAAATAAACAAGGGGCTTCCCAGCCGCATACCCCCTTTATAAGGGGCCGCGCGTATAAATGATGAGAGCCAATAAAGCTCAACTTTCTTCATCTTCCAAATTATACTTTATTTTAATACAACTTTTGCACGATATTTCTTGGAAACTAAGTCCTTCTCTTTTACAGATGAAGCACGTGCTACACCCGTCCAGGATACAGCACAACGGAGACACAGGCACAGACGTGCAGCAGGGACCCGTTGCAAGGATTCTTTTCAGATTAAGACCCTGCGTAAACCTTTCTTACTGTCTCTTGTTGATACACATCCCCCGGTTTCCTACCATAGCCGAGGAGGAGGCTGGCGTTTTGGCATCGGCCGCGTCAGAAGTTCCCGCCTGTACCTGGACACTAGGGGCTTAGGGCATTGTTCTGCCCGGTATCATAAAGACCGAACACCTCAGGGAGTGTTCGGCGTCTCGAGTTAGGCCTTATATGCATCAGCTCCGAATCATGTCTTTGGTCAAATGTTGGGTTTGCCCGGCTCCTGTGTTTTGCTGCCTTACGTTCCGCTCCATCGGCTAACGCGGCACCAGGAGAACTACTGCGATTGTGCCCCGGTTCGGCCGGGCGAGCACCTCAGTAGAGAAAGCCGAAAACTGACTGTCATGATATAGCGAGAGACTGGTCAACCACTCGATCGACCATTGGAATGTTTAGAATTCCTCCGCTTTGACGAAGGACCGCTTCCCGGTCAGGCACATACGCGCCCCGAGTTCGGAGAAGAGCGGTGCCGCTAGGGGCTATATAGTAGCCCCACATTCGAGCTCCTATGGCTAAGTGAAAGTGATAAAGCATTATAGTCCGGTTGCCTAGTTTGCTACGCTATCACCTCCTTAAAAGGACCAAGACGTTGGATTAAGTGTGAAAAAGCGCTTTTCTTTTTGCAAACACCCCCGCACCATGTGCGTGGGGGCTGAAGCCAAAGACTGCCATCTTTCAGATTATACATACATATACGGCCGCACAGGAGATAGTTCAATACTTGAACGCACAAGTATAAAAAGCTATTGCATTATAAACATGATCTCAGAAATCATACATGTCATTTAAACATAACATCTTTCGAGCACTGCGACTCTATTAAACGAGCGCCCTGCAGGACTTCCTCAAAATAGTGCTCGGTGGGGAATCGGCTTTTGTCCGAACCCCGGGATGCAACAGCGGTGGCATCCATCTCCGCCCAGTATGTCTTAACACGGGCGAGAGCCATCCGTGCACCTTCTATGCATGCCGACCGCTTCATCGCCCCGATATGCGGCACCGCCCCAAGGAATTGCTGCAACAAGCCAAAATAACTCTTCGGCTTGGGCCTTTCCGGCCACAGATGAGCGACCACATCCGTCATGGCAAGTCCGGACAATCTATTCAGCTCAGCCCACTCAACCAGCCGATCACTCAACGGAAGTGGACGCTCCGGACTATGGAATTGAGACCAGAAAAGCTCTTCCATTTCGTGATCCTTCTGGCTTCGGAAGTGCACGACTGCGTCCGCCGCACTCGCCGCCAAATCCAGATAAGGATCCTCCGCACCGCACAATCGGCCCAGCTGAGCATACTTCGGATCCGTGAACTTCCTACGCAGCATAAAGGGCTTTCCAGCCACAATGTCTCCGACCTGACGCAGTTCCTCCTTCATAGCCCGCATCGCACTACGGGCATCCTTGGCTTCGGCGTCGGCCTTCTTCAGGTCCTCTTGCTCCGCTCGGCGTTCTCTTTCAAGAACCTCCTGGCGGTCGGTAGCATCTTTTAATTTCGCGGCCATTCCGGCCATCTCCTCCCTGCTTCGGCAGTGAGCAGCCTTCTCGGCTTCTAGCTCTTCCGCTGCCTTCGAGGCAGCCGCCTCGCTTTTTCTGGCTTGCTCCTTGGCCCGAGCAAGCTCTGCTCGAAGGTCTTCCACAGCAGCAGCACCATCTGCATCAAGCATACAAATTGTAAGGAATGGGCGTCAGCTCCCTTACTAGGCGACCGCGGAGCAACCACATACCTTGTGACTCATCAAGTCGTTTATTGACCAGCGAGATGTCCGCATCCGCAACGTCGAGTTGCCTCTTCAGCTCGGCAACTCCATCAGTCCGGCTGGCCACCGAACGTTCCGCCACCTGCATAGGAAAGGCGACAATCTATAACTGAGATTATGATCCTCGGCACGCTGTCGCTTTCGACAGCATACCAAGTCTCAGGGGCTACTATCTATACAGGGCGCACTTCATGTGCAAAACTGTCAAAAGGTATGTCATTTTTTGCGTACCTCAAACCCCGTCAGCAAACTTCCGACGGCCTCACACAACCCGCTTTCGGCGGACGAGATCCTCTCAATCACCATACTCATTAATGTGCGGTGATCTTCTGAGATAGACGCCCTCTTGAGCAAATCCTGCAGCTCCACCGGCCGTACTCCAATGGGTGCCGAACTCTCCGGCCCCGCCGGACTCGGGGAGACCCTCCGTGACGACACCTCAGGGTCGTCCGCCCCGCACGACGGGGCGGCAGATGGAGGCGTTTCGCTCTCCATCATCTCCGGACGAAGGTCTCCCGAAGATGAGCTGTGCTGAGATGGGCTGAGATCCGAACTACAAGGTGAAAACTTCGGTTACCCTTAGAAATTAAGCAGGGGTGTCCACTATTACAAAATCCCCCCTTTTTTACTTACGGCTCGCTGGAGGGCTGATTCCTCCGAGGAGACAGTACGGCCGGGGCTCTTCCCGGCACAGGACCTTCCGGTACAGATTTCTTTCCCCGCTTTGAGGCCTTGGCCTCCGGGTCTTCGAAAGCGGTCCTCTTCTCCCCCTGGAAGGAGGGACTCTCGATTCCTCCCTTACTGAAAGCCTCCTTGGCAGAGGTGGTAGTTCCCCTGTGCCCCCCTTCGCCCTCCTCCGAAGGTGCAACCTCCAACATTTTGATTAACACGGGATCCTGCGTGGTCTCAGGGAGGGGGGCCGGACACCGTATCAGTTTTGCTTGCGCTATCCACTCCTGTCCAAGGGATAGCTGGTTAAAAGGCAAACCCACGATAAATAAATGGACGATGTGTCCGGACACAGGGCTACTTACTTGAGTATCCGGGCGATTGCAGCTTAGGCCAGCATCCTCGGTCAAGTCCGGACGCATCTCTTGCGATCCGAAGAACAGTTTGTACATCTCCGCGGGTGTCAAACCCATGAAGTGTTGAAGAGCTCGTGGCCCCTCCGGATTAAATTCCCACAGGCGGAGGGGGCGACGTTTGCAGGGCAGTAGGCGCCGGATCAGCATAACCTGTACCACTACGACCAGATTGATCTCCCTTTCTTGGAGGCCTCGAATCCGGTCCTGCAACAGGGGTACGTCTTTGGACGGCCCCCAGTCACGCCCCTTGTTGACCCATGACGTCAGCTGTTGTGGAGGGCCCGAGCGGAAGACGGGCGGCGGCCTCTGCCTGCTGCCCCTGGGAGCGGTGATATAGAACCACTCCTGTTGCCACAAGCCGAGCTCCTCCTGAAAAGAGCCCTCGGGCCATGGAGCATCGGCCCTCTTGCTTATAACCGCCCCGCCGCACTCTGCCTGACGCCCCTCAATCATCTTCGGCTCCACGTTGAAGGTTTTGAGCCACAAGCCGAAGTGAGGGGTAGTGCGGAGGAAGGCTTCGCAGACGACAATGAATGATGAGATGTGGAGGATGGACTCCGGAGCCAAGTCGTGGAATTCCAGCCCATAGTAAAACATGAGCCCCCTCACGAAGGGATCCGTCGGGAAGCCTAAACCCCGACGGAGGTGAGACACGAACACGACGCTCTCGCCAAGCTCGGGAGTAGGAATAACTTGCCCTCGGGCAGGCAGCCTATGCGAAATCTCGTAGGTTAAGTACCTGGCGTCTCTCAGCTTTAGCACGTCCTCTTCCGTGACGGAGGAGGGCATCCACCGGCCTCGTAGGTCGGGGCCGGACATTGTCGAAGACCGAAGGTACCCGAATCTGGAGCCCTGGGTGTTGGAACTCGAGGCGAGGGGCGGATTCGATAGAGGATTGAAGGAAAAGAACGGGCCTTGGTCTCATTATAAAGAGGAAGAATACCAAGAGCCGTCCCCGTGACCGTTTGGAACCCGCCTTCGATGGAGGGGGCGTGGCAACGGGCGCGGTTGGGTTACCCACGTCCGTATTTATGGGAATCCCGGAATAAGGGGAACACGATCTCTGCTTCGACAAGACGTGCCAAGGAAACCGCTTCGCTAAACGCGCTGAGGTGGTACAATAAAAACGATTCTAGTAAAGGCTTGGTAGTGGTGTGACGTCACGCCACAAAATACGTCAGCAGATTGAACTTGTGTAATATTATTCTCTCTACGGTGGTACGTGGAATTTATTTTTGCAGAGCCGGACACTATCCTGGTGTTCACAATCTTCTATAAATTATTCGGAGGAAGAACCCGCCTTGCAATGCCGAAGACAACATGCGCGCCGGACTCGTCGTCATTGAAGCCTGGTTCAGGGGCTACTGAGGGAGTCCGGACTAGGGGGTGTCCGGATAGCCGAACTATCATCATCGGCCGGACTCCAAGACTATGAAGATACAAGATTGAAGACTTCGTCCCGTGTCCGGATGGGACTTTCCTTGGCGTGGAAGGCAAGCTTGGCGATACAGATATGTAGATCTCCTACCATTGTAACCGACTCTGTGTAACCCTAGCCCTCTCCGGTGTCTATATAAACCGGATGGCTTTAGTCCGTAGGACGAACAACAATCATACCATAGGCTAGCTTCTAGGGTTTAGCCTCCTTGATCTCGTGGTAGATCTACTCTTGTAACACACATCATCAATATTAATCAAGCAAGACGTAGGGTTTTACCTCCATCAAGAGGGCCCGAACCTAGGTAAAACATCGTGTCCCTTGTCTCATGTTACCATCCGCCTAGACGCACAGTTCGGGACCCCCTACCCGAGATCCGCCGGTTTTGACACCGACAGCCGTCATACCCACGTCGTCTGACAACGACGAGGCCGATTCCTCCCGCAGAGGCGGGGGGAAGCAAGAAGAAACTCTACCTCCCCGCACTGGGGAGGAGAAAAAGAGGAAATCCGCCCCGGAGGGGGAGGCTGGGACGTCCAAGAAGGGAAAGGTGTCCCTTCCGGACTACTCCGCCACGGCCGCCCATAGCGAGGAGGGGTGGCTGCCCAGGGGGAAGCCCCTAGCGCGATCGTAAGTATCCGCACTCTATCGTGATTTTACTTCATAGTCTTTTTATAACACCGAACATGTATGCAGTCCGGCCAGGGCTCATCCCGAGGTATCGTCTTCGGATGGGTCACTGAGCGATTCGGCGATGAACTCGCTCCCGACGGCCACTACTCCTCAGCCCGCGAATGACATAGAGGTGTTGTCCCGAAGGCTCCTAGAGCGGGGGGAGGTGACTCTGGAGGCGCCCCAAGGCGGAATTCCAGATGTCAGACACGCGGGGTTCAAGATCCCCGCGGATCGTGTCGATGAGAGCTGCAGTAGGCCAGGCTCTCAGCCGAACACTATTCCGAAACCTCCAACGGTTTCGGACTCAGGCGGGAAGCCCCTCATTAGAGAGGGCGAGCCGTTCGTGCCGAGGACTTCCGTCATGCCAGAGGCGCCGGATAGTCTGGTGGAAGCGCTTCGAGGCGCTTACATGGATGACGAGCACCGTACTCTTATGAGTGCGGTGATTCAAAAGGTTCTGTCCACCAAGAGCGGACTAACCGAAGCCTGCACAAGCCTCCTGACGGGCTTCAA
Organism: Triticum aestivum; assembly: GCF_018294505.1. Classification (NCBI taxonomy): domain Eukaryota; kingdom Viridiplantae; phylum Streptophyta; class Magnoliopsida; order Poales; family Poaceae; genus Triticum; species Triticum aestivum. The sequence goes on from NC_057801.1 coordinate 727,368,128, forward strand.
TGTAAGTAGGAAATATGTAAAATTACCACCCGATGGGTAGTAGCCCTGATACTCTGTTTGGTGTTCGGAAAGAAAAGCCAAACGAAGGGTCAATTATTATCCGCAGGAGTCTAACAATAAGTCTGCATGTGAATAAGCAGGTTGTGTTGCTTGCCGCTGCTGTCCGCACAGCCGAGGTCGCCGGACTAAAGCGGGACCTGGAGCAGGCGCAGGGAGAGCTTGACCTCATGAAGAGGCAGCTCGAGAGAACAAAGGTGAGTGGTTCCCCCCTCTCATGTAATGAAGGATAGATAAAATTGGGTATTCTAACAACGAAGTGTCGTGACTGTGTAACAGGCGCCACTGCCGAAGTGGTGTCCCTGAAGAAAGCGTTGTCCGAGGCCGAAAACAAGGCGGCCTTGGAATGCAAGGAGCGCAAAAAGCAAGATGCTAGAGTGGGCGAGGTACAGCAAGAGCTCCAGGAGCTCGGCAAGAAGTTCGAGTCCGTGGAGCATGAGCTTAAGATGAAAGAGGCTGAGCTTGCGAAGGCCCTTGCTAGTATAAAAGACGCCAAGGCCGAAGCCGAGAAGGCACGGCAGGAAATCCAGGAGGCCAAAAAGATAGCGGCGGGTAAGAAATTCTTTATGCAAAGCAAACATGTGGAGGGGGCGTTTCTTTTACTTACCCGAATTCGGAGCTCTGTAGGGGCATTCGCAGATCTGCCACGCAGCGTATCAGATGCCGTGGAGTTCTACCATGCCAAGGAGGGGAGCTCAACAGAGAAGATGTTCTGGTCCCAGTATGCTGGGGCCGAACACCCAATGCCTCTGAGTGACCAACTGAAGCAGTTGGTCGAACTCCACAGGGAGGCCGAAGTGGCTATGAAAGATTTCATAGTCCGGATGTGGCCTGGTGAGCCCCTGCCCACTAGCTACTTCGGCCTGATCAAGCGGATGGTGAATGCCTGTCCGCGGCTTGAAGTCATCAAGCGATCCATTTGCATTGAGGGTGCCCGCCGGGCCTTTGCCCGTGCAAAGGTGCATTGGGGCAAGCTGGATGCAGAGAAGCCGGTGAAGGACGGGCCGCCGGAGGGCAAGGCGCATCGCTATCCCGAGAAGTACTATGATGGCGTTATGAAGGGCGCTCATCTCGTGGCTGATGAATGTACCAAGGACAAGATCTTTGAATAAATGTACCTTTATCGCTGTCGTAATTTAAAGACGAAGTTACTTGTGCTATGTTGCACTGTTTGATTTAAAATATTACCTTCTGTGCGGCTGTTTATAAAATTCTAAAAGTAGGCCAGTCGTCGGCTTCCGCCCCCACATAACTAGTAGCGGGGTGTTCCTGGAAAAACCCGGATACTCTTTACCCAATTTTTTGGTCCCTTAAGGAGGTATCCGGCGCAGCGAACAAGGCAATCAGACTATGCGGCTTTATAACTTTCACTTAGCCATGGAAGTCTATAATTTTAAATTTCGGTGAAGCCCCTAGAATTCGGAGGGCCGAATTGGGGCGCTATATACGCCTAAATCGGACGAGGACGATTCATCGCCTAAAGCAGAAAAAATCTTTAAGGATTTTAAGACCTCTCGAACAGCGACCAGCTCTCGCCGCATCATGCCGGTCAGTTTTTGGCTTTCTCTATTGAGGTGCTCGTCCGGAAGAACCGGGACACAATCGCAGTAGTTCTCCCTGCGCTACCTTAGCCGATATAACGGAACGTAAGGTACCAAAACAAGGGAGCCGGGAAAACCCAACTATTGACCCAAGACGTGATTCGAAGCTGATGCATATAGTGCTATAAGTTCGGGGTGCCGCATTGTTGAAAGTGTTCGGACTTTACTTGCCGTATTATGGGGCGCCATAAGAAGCCCCTGGCAAACTGACCGTACCAAGGTCTACGGATGCAATATCAAATAAACATTTGTAAGAAAAAATGCTCAAATAAGAATAATAAGCTGACATTATATATGATCTTCCATTGAATAATACGTTTAAGCGTATCTTTACAACGGTAGCATTTAAGCGGTAGTAAATAGGACTATTTAACATGTCCTATCCAAGGGCAGGCTGCATGTAGGTATATAAAACAGGTATAACGATCGTGAACAGATTCCACCTGGGTATTTCCTTTTGTGCACAAAGCCTGTTGCCTCCTTGGTTTTCTCTCGTATGTAAGTCCGACAATTCGGATCTTTTGAAGAGGCTGCCCTAAAGCAATGTCCTGAAAGATAAAAAGGGAAGGTTATGAAGGTATGCTGCAGTGATACCGCACTGTTGACTGGGTCGTTGCCTCGCCTCCGCCTATGCCCATGGTATTTTGAGTGCGTAATTGTGTACGCGTGGCACGAATGCTGCTTTGTAGGGGCTTGAGCGGAGGCCGGACTGCTAGTCGCGCTCCTGGCGTGCCTGATGATCCTGCTGCGGGTTGCTCCGGACTCGCTTGACGGTGCTCGAAGTTTTTGTCGCCGGATTGGTTTGTCGGAGGAGGCCGCATTGTACTTTCGTCGCGAGGGCTGCAGTATGCTCTTCTGTTCGGAGAGAGTGGTCCATGTTTCCATTGACTGTTATGACCCCGCACGGTCCTGGCATCTTGAGCTTGAGGTATGCGTAATGTGGTACCACATTGAATCTAGCAAATGTGGTTCGTCCCAGCAGTGCGTGGTAACCACTGCGGCAGGGGACGATATCGAAGATTAACTCTTCACTTCGGAAGTTATCCGGAGATCCGAATGTTGGGGAACGTAGTAATTTCAAAAAAATTCCTACGCACACGCAAGATCATGGTGATGCATAGCAACAAGAGGGGAGAGTATTGCCCACCTACCCTCATAGACCGAAAGCGGAAGCATTATGACAACGCGGTTGATGTAGTCGTACGTCTTCATGATCCGACCGATCCAAGTACCGAACGTATGGCACCTCCGAGTTCAGCACACATTCAGCTCAATGACGATCCCCGGACTCCGATCCAGCAGGGTGTCGGGGATGAGTTCCATCAGCACGACGGCATGGTGACGATGATGATGTTCTACCGACGCAGGGCTTCGCCTAAGCACCGCAACGATATGACCGAGGTGGAATATGGTGGAGGAGGGCACCGCACACGGCTAAGGAACGATCACGAAGATCAACTTGTGTGTCTTGAGGTGCCCCCCTGCCCCCGTATATAAAGGAGCAAGGGGGGAGGCCGGCCGGCCCTAGGGCACGCCAAGGAGGGGGGGAGTCCTCCTCCTAGTTGGAGTAGGACTCCTCTTTCCTAGTCCAACTAGGAAGGAGGAAGGGGGAAGGAAAGAGAGGGAGAGGGAGAGGGAAAGAGGGGCCGCGCCCCCTCCCCTAGTCCAATTCGGACTCCTCACGGGAGGGGCCCGCCACCTCCTGGGCTGCTGCCCTCCCTCTCCCCTCAGGCCCACTAAGGCCCAATACTTCCCCGGGGGGTTCCGGTAACCCCTCCGGCACTCCGGTTTTCCTCGAAATCATCCGAAACATTTTCGGTGTCCGAATATAGTCGTCCAATATATCAATCTTTATGTCTCGACCATTTCGAGACTCCTCGTCATGTCCGTGATCATGTCCGGGACTCCGAACAACCTTCGGTACATCAAAACTTATAAACTCATAATAAAACTGTCATCGTAACGTTAAGCGTGCAGACCCTACAGGTTCGAGAACTATGTAGACATCACCTAGAACTGTTTCCGGTCAATAACCAATAGCAGAACCTGGATGCTCATATTGGCTCCTACATATTCTACGAAGATCTTGATCTATCAAACCGCATAACAACATACGTTGTTCCCTTTGTCACCGGTATGTTACTTGCCCGAGATTCGATCGTCGGTATCCAATACCTAGTTCAATCTCGTTACCAGCAAGTCTCTTTACTCATTACGTAATGCATCATTCCGTAACTAACTCATTAGCTACATTGCTTGCAAGGCTTATAGTGATGTGCATTACCGAGAGGGCCCAGAGATACCTCTCCGACAATCGGAGTGACAAAACCTAATCTCGAAATATGCCAACTCAACATGTACCTTTGGAGACACCTGTAGAGCTCCTTTATAATCACCCAGTTATGTTGTGACGTTTGGTAGCACACAAAGTGTTCCTCCGGTAAACGGGAGTTGCATAATCTCATAGTTGTAGGAACTTTGTATAAGTCATGAAGAAAGCAATAGCAACATACTAAACGATCAAGTGCTAGGCTAACGGAATGGGTCAAGTCAATCACATCATTCTCCTAATGATGTGATCCCATTAATCAAATGACAACACATGTCTATGGTTAGGAAACATAACCATCTTTGATTATTGAGCTAGTCAAGTAGAGGCACACTAGTGACATTATGTTTGTCTATGTATTCACACATGTATCATGTTTCCGGGTAATACAATTCTAGCATGAATAATAAACATTTATCATGATATGAGTAAATAAATAATAACTTTATTATTGCCTCTAGGGCATATTTCCTTCAGTCTCCCACTTGCACTAGAGTCAATCATCTAGATTACACAGTAATGATTCTAACACCCATGGAGTCTTGGTGTTGATCATGTTTTGCTCGTGGAAGAGGCTTAGTCAACGGGTCTGCAACATTCAGATCCGTATGTATCTTGCAAATCTCTATGTCTCCCACCTGGACTTGGTCCCAGATGGAATTGAAGCGTCTCTTGATGTGCTTGGTCCTCTTGTGAAATTTGGATTCCTTTGCCAAGGCAATTGCACCAGTATTGTCACAGAAGATCTTCATTGGTCCCGATGCACTAGGTATGACACCTAGATCGGAAATGAACTCCTTCATCCAGACTCCGTCATTTGCTGCTTCCGAAGCAGCTATGTACTCCGCTTCGCATGTAGATCCCACCACGACGCTTTGTTTAGAACTACACCAACTTACAGCTCCACCGTTTAATAAAAACACGTATCCGGTTTGCGATTTAGAATCGTCTGGATCAATGTCAGAGCTTGCATTGACGTAACCATTTACGACTAGCTCTTTGTCACCTCCATAAACGAGAAACATATCCTTAGTCCTTTTCAGGTATTTCAGGATGTTCTTGACCGCTGTCCAGTGATCCACTCCTGGATTACTTTGGTACCTACCTGCCAAGCTTATTGCTAAGCATACGTCAGGTCTGGTACACAACATTGCATACATGGTAGACCCTATGGCTGAAGCATAGGGAACATCTTTCATTTTCTCTCTATCTTCTGTTGTGGTCGGGCATTGAGTCTGACTCAACTTCACACCTTGTAATACAGGCAAGAACCCTTTCTTTGCTTGATCCATTTTTGAACTTTTTCAAAACTTTATCAAGGTATGTGCTTTGTGAAAGTCCAATTAAGCATCTTGATCTATCTCTATAGATCTTGATGCCCAATATGTAAGCAGCTTCACCGAGGTCCTTCATTGAAAAACTTTTATTCAAGTATCCCTTTATGCTATCCAGAAATTCTATATCATTTTCAATTAATAATATGTCATCTACATATAATATCAGAAATGCTACAGAGCTCCCACCTACTTTCTTGTAAATACAGGCTTCTCCAAAAGTCTGTATAAAACCATATGCTTTGATCACACTATCAAAGCGTTTATTCCAACTCCGAGATGCTTGCACCAGTCCATAAATGGATCGTTGGAGTTTGCATACTTTGTTAGCACCTTTTGGATCGACAAAACCTTCTGGTTGCATCATATACAACTCTTCTTCCAGAAATCCATTCAGGAATGCAGTTTTGACATCCATTTGCCAAATTTCATAATCATAAAATGCGGCAATTGCTAAACATGATTCGGACAGACTTAAGCATCGCTACGGGTGAGAAAGTCTCATCGTAGTAAACCCCTTGAACTTGTCAAAAACCTTTCGCAACAAGTCGAGCTTTGTAGACAGTTACATTACCATCAGTGTCAGTCTTCTTATTGAAGATCCATTTATTCTCAATGGCTTGCCGATCATTGGGCAAGTCAACCAAAGTGCATACTTTGTTCTCATACATGGATCCTATCTCAGATTTCATGGCTTCAAGCCATTTTGCAGAATCTGGGCTCATCATCACTTCCTCATAGTTCGTAGGTTTGCCATGGTCAAGTAACATGACTTCCAGAATAGGATTACCGTACCACTCTGGTGCAGATCTTACTCTGGTAGACCTATGAGGTTCAGTAGTAACTTGATCTGAAGTTTCATGATCAATATCATTAGCTTCCTCACTGATTGGTGTAGTTGTCACAGGAACCGGTTCTTGTGATGAACTACTTTCCAATAAGGGAGTAGGTACAGTTACCTCATCAAGTTCTACTTTCCTCCCACTCACTTCTTTCGAGAGAAACTCCTTCTCTAGAAAGGATCCGAATTTAGCGACTAAAATCTTGCCCTTAGATCTGTGATAGAAGGTGTACCCAATAGTCTCTTTTGGGTATCCTATGAAGACACATTTCTCCGATTTGGGTTCGAGCTTATCTGGTTGAAGTTTCTTCACATAAGCATCGCAGCCCCAAACTTTAAGAAATGACAACTTTGGTTTCTTGCCAAACCACAGTTCATAAGGCGTCGTCTCAACGGATTTTGATGGTGCCCTATTTAACGTGAATGCGGCCATCTCTAAAGCATAACCCCAAAACAATGGTAGTAAATCAGTAAGAGACATCATAAATCGCACCATATCTAATAAAGTACGATTACGGCGTTGGGACACACCATTTCGTTGTGGTGTTCTGGGTGGCGTGAGTTGCGAAACTATTCCGCATTGTTTCAAATGTAAACCAAACTCGTAACTCAAATATTCTCCTCCACGATCAAATCGTAGAAATTTTATTTTCTTGTTACGATGATTTTCCACTTCACTCTGAAATTCTTTGAACTTTTCAAATGTCTCAGACTTGTGTTTCATCAAGTAGATATACCCATATCTGCTCAAATCATCTGTGAAGGTGAGAAAATAACGATACCCGCTGTGAGCTTCAATATTCATTGGACCACATACATCAGTATGTATGATCTCCAATAAATTAGTTGCTCGCTCCATAGTTCCGGAGAACAGTGTTTTAGTCATCTTGCCCATGAGGCACGGTTTGCAAGTACCAAGTGATTCATAATCAAGTGATTCCAAAAGTCCATCAATATGGAGTTTCTTCATGCGCTTTACACCGATATGACCTAAACGGCAGTGCCACAAATAAGTTGCACTATCATTATCAACTCTGCATCTTTTGGCTTCAACATTATGAATATGTGTATCACTACTTTCGAGATTCAATAAAAATAGACCACTCTTCAAGGGTGCATGACCATAAAAGATATTACTCATATAAATAGAACAATCATTATTCTCTGATTTAAATGAATAACTGTCTCGCATCAAACAAGATCCAGATATAATGTTCATGCTCAACGCTGGCACCAAATAACAATTATTTAGGTCTAAAACTAATCTCGATGGTAGGTGTAGAGGTAGCGCGCCAACCGTGATCACATTGACTTTGGAACCATTTCCCACGCGCATCGTCACCTCGTCCTTAGCCAATCTTTGCTTAATCCGTAGTCCCTGTTTCGAGTTGCAAATATTAGCAACAGAACCAGTATCAAATACCCAGGTGCTACTGCGAGCATTAGTAAGGTACACATCAATAACATGTATATCACATATACCTTTATTCACTTTGCCATCCTTCTTATCCGCCAAATACTTGGGGCAGTTCCGCTTCCTGTGTCCAGTCTGCTTGCAGTAGAAGCACTCAGTCTCAGGCTTAGGTCCAGACTTGGGTTTCTTCTCTTGAGCAGCAACTTGTTTGCTGTTCTTCTTGAAGTTCCCCTTCTTCTTCCCTTTGCCCTTTTTCTTGAAACTGGTGGTCTTATTGACCATCAACACTTGATGCTCCTTCTTCATTTCTACCTCCGCAGCCTTTAGCATTGCGAAGAGCTCGGGAATAGTCTTGTCCATCCCGTGCATATTATAGTTCATCACGAAGCTCTTGTAGCTTGGTGGCAGTGATTGAAGAATTCTGTCAATGACACTATCATCAGGAAGATTAACTCCCAGTTGAATCAAGTGATTATTATACCTAGACATTTTGAGTATGTGGTCACTGACAGAACTATTCTCCTCCATCTTACAACTATAGAACTTATTGGAGACTTCATATCTCTCAATCCGGGCATTTGCTTGAAATATGAACTTCAACTCCTGGAACATCTCATATTCTCCATGACGTTCAAAACATCGTTGAAGACCCGGTTCCAAGCCGTAAATCATGGCACACTGAACTATCGAGTAGTCATCAGCTTTGCTCTGCCAGACATTCTTAACATCGTCAGTTGCATCAGCAGCAGGCCGGGCACCCAGCGGTGCTTCCAGGACGTAATTCTTCTGTGCAGCAATGAGGACAATCCTCAGGTTACGGACCCAGTCCGTGTAATTGCTACCATCATCTTTCAACTTAGCTTTCTCAAGGAACGCATTAAAATTCAACGGAACAACAGCACGAGCCATCTATCTACAACAAACATAGACAAGCAAAACACTATCAGGTACTAAGTTCATGATAAATTTAAGTTCAATTAATCATATTACTTAAGAACTCCCACTTAGACAGACATCTCTCTAGTCATCTAAGTGATCACGTGATCCAAATCAACTAAACCATGTCTGATCATCACGTGAGATGGAGTAGTTTCAATGGTGAACATCACTATGTTGATCATATCTACTATATGATTCACGTTCGACCTTTCGGTCTCCGTGTTCCGAAGCCATATCTGTATATGCTAGGCTCGTCAAGTTTAACCTGAGTATTCCGCGTGTGCAACTATTTTGCACCCGTTGTATTTGAACATAGAGCCTATCACACCCGATCATCACGTGGTGTCTCAGCACGAAGAACTTTCACAACGGTGCATACTCAGGGAGAACACTTCTTGATAATTTAGTGAGAGATCATCTTAAAATGCTACCATCAATCAAAGAAAGATAAGATGCATAAAGGATAAACATCACATGCTATCTATATAAGTGATATGATATGGCCATCATTATCTTGTGCTTGTGATCTCCATCTCCGAAGCACCGTCGTGATCACCATCGTCACCGGCGCGACACCTTGATCTCCATCGTAGCATCGTTATCGTTACGCCATCTATTGCTTCTACGACTATCGCTACCACTTAGTGATAAAGTAAAGCAATTACAGGGCGTTTGCATTTCATACAATAAAGCGACAACCATATGGCTCCTGCCAGTTGCCGATAACTTCGGTTACAAAACATGATCATCTCATACAATAAAATATAGCATCACGTCTTGACCATATCACATCACAACATGCCCTGCAAAAACAAGTTAGACGTCCTCTACTTTGTTGTTGCAAATTTTACGTGGTTACTACGGGCTGAGCAAGAACCGTTCTTACCTACGCATCAAAAACCATAATGATAGTTCGTCAAGTTAGTGTTGTTTTAACCTTCACAAGGACCAGGCGTAGCCACACTCGGTTCAACTAAAGTGAGAGAGACAGACACCCGCCAGTCACCTTTAAGCACAAGTGCTCGTAATGGTGAAACCAGTCTCGCATAAGCGTACGTGTAATGCCGGTCCGGGCCGCTTCATCTCACAATACCGCTGAACCAAAGTATGACATGCTGGTAAGCAGTATGACTTGTATCGCCCACAACTGACATGTGTTCTACTCGTGCATATGACATCTACGCATAAAACCTGGCTCGGATGCCACTGTTGGGGAACATAGTAATTTCAAAAAAATTCCTACGCACACGCAAGATCATGGTGATGCATAGCAACGAGAGGGGAGAGTATTGTCCACGTACCCTCGTAGACCGAAAGCGGAAGCGTTATGACAACGCGGTTGATGTAGTCGTACGTCTTCACGATCCGACCGATCCAAGTACCGAACATATGGCACCTCCGAGTTCAGAACACGTTCAACTCGATGACGATCCCCGGACTCCCATCCAGGAGGGTGCGCGGGATGAGTTCCGTCAGCATGACGGCGTGGTGACGATGATGATGTTCTACCGACGCAGGGCTTCGCCTAAGCACCGCAACGATATGACCAAGGTGGAATATGGTGGAGCAGGGCACCACACACGGCTAAGGAACGATCACGAAGATCAACTTGTGTGTCTTGAGGTGCCCCCCTGCCCCCGTATATAAAGGAGCAAGGGGGGAGGCCGGCCGGCCCTAGGGCGCGCCAAGGAGGGGGGGAGTCCTCCTCCTAGTGGGAGTAGGACTCCCCTTTCCTAGTCCAACTAGGAAGGAGGAAGGGGGAAGGAAAGAGAGGGAGAGGGAGAGGGAAAGAGGGGCCGCGCCCCCTCCCCTAGTCCAATTCGGACTCCTCATGGGAGGGGGCGCGCCACCTCCTGGGCTGCTGCCCTCTCTCTCCCCTCAGGCCCACTAAGGCCCAATACTTCCCCGGGGGGTTCCGGGAACCCCTCCGGCACTCCGGTTTTCTCCGAAATCACCCGGAACATTTCTGGTGTCCGAATATAGTCGTCCAATATATCAATCTTTACGTCTCAACCATTTCGAGACTCCTCGTCATGTCTGTGATCACATCCGGGACTCCGAACAACCTTCGGTACATCAAAACTTATAAACTCATAATAAAATTGTCATTGTAACGTTAAGCGTGCGGACCCTACGGGTTTGAGGACTATGTAGACATGACCTAGAACTTTTTCCGGTCAATAACCAATAGCGGAACCTGGATGCTCATATTGTGTCACGCCCAATATGCGACCCTATCCAAAAGGAACTCGAAGGTCCCACCAAGGATAGACCCGCATATTGAAACGCTTTTGCAAGGTGGATATCATTACATCAACATTACATAATAGGTAGGGATACAAACATAAGGCATACAATTCCACACGAATAAAACATCATCTTACATAAGGGCATCATCCGACTACGGATGAAACACAAACATAAACTGAAACGACATCCACCCTGCTAGCCCAGGCAGCCGACCTGGAACCTATCCCCTGATCGAGGAAGCAGCAGAAGAAGAACTTCAAAACAAGCAAACATCGCTCTCGCGTCATGATCATCGCAAAACCTGTACCTGCAACTGTTGTTGTAGTAATCTGTGAGCCACGAGGACTCAGCAATCCCATTACCATGGGTATCAAGACTAGCAAAGCTTAATGGGAAAGGAAGGGGTAAAGTGGTGAGGTTGCAGCAGCGGCTAAGCAAGTATGGTGGCTAACATACGCAAATAAGAGCGAGAAGAGAGCAAGCGGAACGGTCGTGAAGCTAGCAATGATCAAGAGGTGATCCTGAACTCCTACTTACGTCAAACATAACACAGAAACCGTGTTCACTTCCCGGACTCCGCCGAAAAGATACCATCACGGCTACACACACGGTTGATGCGTTTTAATTCGGATCTGGTGTCAAGTTATCTACAACTGGACATTAACAAATTCCCATCTGCCCATAACCGCGGGCATGGCTTTCGAAAGTTTAAACCCTGCAGGGGTGTCCCAACTTAGCCCATGATAAGCTCTCGCGATCAATGAAGGATATTCCTTATCCCAGAAAGACCCGATCAGACTCGGAATCCCGGTTTACAAGACATTTCGACAATGGTAAAACAAGACCAGCAAAGCCGCCCGATGCGCCAACAATCCCGATAGGAGCTGCACATATCTCTTTCTCAGGGCAACACCGGATAAGTCAAGCTACGAGTAAAACCAACCCTCAAGTTGCCCCGAGGTGGCCCCGCAGGTTGCTCGGTTCGGACCAACACTTAGACGAGCACTGGCCTGGGGGGGCTAAAATAAATATGACCCTCGAGAGTGCGACTCCCAAGGGAAAAGTAGGTGGTGGTGAGGCAAATGGTAAAACCAAGGTTGGGCCTTGCTGGAGGAGTTTTATTCAAAGCGAACTGTCAAGGGGGTCCCATAAATCACCCAACCGCATAAGGAATGCAAAATCCGGGAACATAACACCGGTATAACGGAAACTAGGGCGGCAAGAGTGGAACAAAACACCAGGCATAAGGCTGAGTCTTCCACCCCTTACCAAGTATATAGATGCACTAATAATATAAGAGATATTGTGATATCCCAACATAATCCTGTCCATCATGGAGCAATCTTCAACTTCACCTGCAACTAACAACGCTATAAGAGGGGCTGAGCAAAGCGGTAACATAGCCAAACGACGGTTTGCTAGGAATGGTGTCAAAGGTTAGAGGTTCATGGCAATTTGGGGAGGCTTAAAGAACAAATGATAGGTAACGCAGCATAGCGATAGAACGAAGCAACTAGCATAGCAATGATAGTAGTGAGATCCAGGGTAGCGGTCATGTTGCCTGAAATCCCACTAGGAAGAAGAACGAGTCCATGAAGAAGATGAAGCCACGAAGACGAACCAAGCGTAGACGAACGAATCCTCACGATCGCAATGAAACGGGAACTATCGAGAAGAAGCACACAACATGGTAAACACACCACACATGAACAAGGCATGATGCACAACAAGCATGATGCATGACAAAGCTACATGAATCTACTCATGGCAAGAGATGATGCAAACAAGAGCGACACATCAAGGCAAGTTTAAATGAGGCCGGAAGCAACATATAAAAATTCTGGTAAGTCCTCATATGCAAATTTCGAAATGATCTAGATCTGAATAAACCTTATGTTCAATTTGTTCAACCGCAAGTTAAGATGCACAAGGATGATCTACACGAGATTCTAGTCAAGTTACATATAAAGTTCATTTAATTCGGAGCTACGGCCTAGAAGATATGAGCAAAACAAGTTAAGCATGGAATTGATGCAAAATGCATACAAACATCAAGCAAACACCTCAAAACATGGATGCAACATGATAATATGAAACTACATGCAAAATCAAGCAAGTTTCATATAGAGCACACTCAAAACGGAGCAACGGTTCAACACATACACTCCAAACAAGATATAGCAACAATCTGTCCATAACAGCAACTAGGCATCTTGCAAGCATCAAAACAACATGCTGCAGTACCACAATATGAAAACAAAAGGCATGAACATGATGTACACGTAAAGCATAACAAAACATGAACACTGAGCTATCCCCAGAAATCACTAGAACATGCTCAAACACACATGGCAAGATTGCAAATAATAACAGTTTCAGATTTATCAGGAAATAACATCAGGTTGCAATGTTTAGAGCTATCAAACAACATGTTACAGGAACTTAACATGGCAAACAAAGGCATGGCATGAATCTACTAATTGCATAGAACAAAAGTCCCTTACTGACCATGAGCCAAAAAGGATCAGAAGATATGATGGCACCCTTGTAAACATGGCAAGTTATATGACATATTCATACATGGCAGGAACAACAATAAGTAGGCATGTTGGTGAGCTTGTACCACTCACCACAGAACAATACATGGCATGGCAAGGCAACCAGAAGTAAGAAGACATGTTTATGAAGCAAAGCATGTCAAGAGCAAGTTCATAGGGTGCATAGATCACTAGCAACAATCATGGCAACATTGAACTTCATGTTAACAGGCTGACAGCAACATCATTTAGCAACTTTGGAGCAAGATATGAACAATCTACAGCAAGCTATAAATGCAACCAGGGGCATGGATGGATATCTCATAACCATATGTACAAAACATCCTTACTGAAGTATCTCAAATTAAGCATGGATATCTCTGTAGCATCAAGTTTACATGGCATAAAAATAACAGCAGAAGAGGGACTAAAACCAGCAACATCACGAGGCCTAGTTCACATGCTTGTGCTAGTCACCACATTGATCACAAAAATACATGGCATACACCCCTGTAAAGATGGCATGGCATAGTTCAAAACACATGTAGACAACAACCTCATAGGATGCACACATCAAACAAGGCAAAAATGACAAATGAACATGTTATGTTAACAGACAGCAGACAACATCACATAGCACTTTTGCAACGAAGATTCAGGCATCGAGATGAGCTCAAATGAACATGATGCAATGGAATGAAATGAAGTACTCGTTGAGACCAACAATTTGACATATTACACGCACGAAACGGAGCAGTATGCAGCAAGTTATGATGCGATGAACAGGGCAACATATTATGACAATTTCGGGACTTGGCAGAATTTTTGAAAAAAAACAGGGAAGCGCGCGGGATAGCTAAATCACACACGGGCGGGCAAAATGCGGGGCTCACCTAGCAGGCCTTGGCCCGGTCGGTGTGGAGGCAGGCCGGGGCAGGCCGAGCTGGGCCGGCAGCAGGGCCTCGCGGGGAGGGGCCCACACGCGAAGTGCGGTTGCGCGTGCGCCCACACGCATGCACGGTCGAGGAAGGTTGCGCCGGTGGCTTCTTCCGGCAATGGATGGACGGCGGTGAGGCAAGGCCGGCGAGGAGGTGACGTGGCCTGCAGATCGGGTCCGACGGGGGTCGCAGGTGGCGGATCCGGTCGATCCCCGGCCGGATCTGGCCAGAGACGAGGCCGGCGGCGAGGTGAGCGGCGACCTGGCTACCTCCGGCAACCGAGATGGCGACCCTGTGCGAGAGAGAGAGAGAGAGAGAGACGGGGTCAGGGAGAGAGAGGAGGAAGCCAGACGGGGCGGCGCGTGCTCACCGGCGACGAGCGCGAAGTCGGCGGCAGCGCTCCTGTAGCCGGAGCGGGGTCGACGCGGGCGACGCAAAGGAACTCGGGAGGAGCGGGAGCTGGACGCTGGGCGGCGGCGGCGCCGGCGCGTGGGCTCGGCCGGGCCCAGATGGGCTCGGGCGGCCTGATTTCGGGCCCCGCGGGCCTGTGGTGGTGGAAGCGCGCTGAGAAGGCGAGGAGGCAGTGTGGCACGCCCGGATTGGCCGGGGCGACGCCTCAGGTGGCGGCGCGGCGATTGGCAGCGCGCCAAGTGGCGGTGGAGGAGCGGGCCGACGCGGAAATTGAGGAGGGGGCGCTGATTTCGAGGAGAAGGAAGGTGGCTGCGGTTGGGAGGTGGCTAGAGGTAGGTGAGGGGCTAGGGATGCCCAAAATTGGAAGGAGGGGTCTATAAATAGTAAGGGGGCTAGGGTTAGGGGAACCATCATCCATTTTTGGGCATCGGATCTCGATCTGACGGTCCGGAGCGGAGGGGGTTTTAGGTGGGCTGCAGGTGGGCTGTGCAGAAGGGTTGGGCTGAGAGGAGAGAGGAGAAAAAGGCCCGGTGGCAGTTTCGGAGACCGAAACGTCCGACGAATAAACCGGCAACGGTGCCGCTACGGATGACAGTAGGGCTACCAAACGAACTCCGAATGCGACGAAATTTGGCAGGTGGTCTATCTACACTATAATAAGACCGCACGCCAAGTTCCAACCCATTCCGAGAACATTTTTATGCCATGTATAAAATAATATTTCGGATGTGCCGCGGGTGCGTGCGAGTGTGTCCGGACTCGAAACGGACAACGGAGAGAACCGGCGGAACCCGAATGGATGCAAGTTTTGAAAAACATGCGGATGAAATGCTGGTGATGACATGGCAAAATGCAACACGCAAGCAAATGACATAGCAACGATGGCGAATAACTGGCAAACACCTGGCGCAACGAATCCGGGGCGTTACAACACTCCTCCACTAACAAGAGATCTCGTCCCGAGATCTTAGGACCGAGACGGAAGGAAAAAGGGAAGAGGTGAAACAAGAACTCAAGAGAAGAAGCAAAGAATCAAGAGCACTCGAGAAGAAGAGAGGAACAACGAGAATGACGAGAATCGAGAGCTCACGGAATCAGATAGACTATGAAACCACTCTGGTTAGAATGAGATAAGAAACGAATAAGACTGAAAGGATTTAGGAAGCACTCCGACTGAAACATGGAGGAATAGAACACGAGCTAGAGAGGATGGAATGATACTTGATGAAGACATGACACAAAACCTCCGGAAAGAATTGAAAGAGAATTGAATGAAAAGAATTTAGAAGGATTGAATGCAGTTGTTGAGAAAATCAACAACGAAAAGAATAAGCTTGTTGTGGACTTATGGATAACATCTCAAAAATTATGAGGTGATCACCGACCACAAATGGAAATGATAGAATAGCCGAGAAAAACGAAGAAATGCAAAACTCCACTTCAAAAGAATATGGAGAAATAATTGCACTTCGACACGCGAGAAGAAAAGATACTTGAGCTCCACCAACAAAATCTTGATGAAGACTTGAAGAATGAATTAAATCATAAAGAACCACCATGAAGAACTCTAGTGACAAAAGGATGATGAGATAAAATTGAAGGATGTAATGGATAAGATTAAAGCCTTGCGATGATTTAGATGGAGGTTCCGACGAGATGGCCAAGGAAATTTGAACTCTGGGAAAAGAAAAGATGAAAACACTTGAAACTAGAATTTATTCCTCACGAACAAACTCCGAAGGAAGGGATTACTCACTTTGAGGAAATAAGAATAAGATTTATTGTATGCTTATCCTTCATCAAATTAAATTGATGACAAGAAAAGGATTTTGCATACCACTTATTCTTCTTGAAAAGGATTGAGAAGTGACATGCCGCAAACTTGAGAAGGTCTTCCGGAGCCACCGGTAGGATTCGAAAGAACGAATGGATTAGTATGATAATCAAAGAAAAAGAATCTTGAACGAACCACCGTTAGAAATGAAAATGAACGAAGAAAAGAGAAAGAATCGCTGGGAAGAATTAGAAGAACCAATATGCTTGAGGGGGATTTAGATGCAAAAGAACGAAGAGATAATGAGCTGATTAAAGAACACTTGAATGAAGCAACGGGATAAATGGATAACGGTAGATAAAATGTGAGGACGAGGAATTCTTATGGAACGATGGCCTCTGGTGAAAAGAAATGGAAAAACAACTCTTGACATACTCCAGATGGTTAAGAAAAAGGAATATCTGACAACTGGAATAATTCGAGAGGATAACATGAATCTAGAACCACGAAACTTTGAGAGAACGGACAAGATTGAGAGGAAAAAACTCTTCTTCGGTCTTCAAATGACAATGAGAAACACCACCAAAATTACTGAGGTACTCCGGTAGAATGAAAAAGCAGAGAGGTTAAGCCAACAATGAAATGATTTGAAATCGATCTTGGAAAGGCATGTGACTGATGGGATCCATTCTTACGTCATACTTGAAAAGAATTGAGAATAACTCCGAGGAAATTAGAAGAGTTAGGTAAGATCCTGGGAAAAGACCTGTTGGTTAAGGCCCACTAACAGAAAACACCATTGAAAAGGATTGTTGAAAGATAGATGATTCACCGGAATGATTGAAATATTTGAATGAGGTGACAACCTCGAATTAATTGGAACACAGACGAATCTCCTGAGATGTCTTGAGCACTCCGGAAGGATAAACTAGTGAGAGGCGAACGAGCAGGGAAAACACTTGAGCCGAGGAAAAGAATATAATCACTACCGAAAAACTAGAATTGAATCCATCGGAAAAGAAAAAGAGATGAAGAATGTCGAACAAAACAAGAATTCACCGGTTGAAATAATTGAGGGAAGACTGAAGAGGCTCCGCACGAAAGAAATTGATGCTTGAAACAGACTCAAACTCCGGGAAGAAAAAGGGGTGGGAGGGCGGGAAAAACACCGGAAACTGGAAGGGGAAACCGACGAATATCTTGAAGAGAAAACACCGGTTGAAATCATTGGGGAAAGAAAGCAAAGACTTCGCACGTGTAGGATGGATATTCGATTACGGACTCCGGTTCCGAGAAGAAAAGGGTGGGCGGGTGGGAAAAGAAAACAACTGAGGATTGAACTCAAAGATGAAGAGACTCGAGTCAACTTGACGAGAAATGCACCGGATGAAAAGAGCTGAGGAACAACGATCGGAAAACCAACTGCGTGATCCTAAAGAAAAATTTGAATGGGAAGAGGAGTAATTCAAAACACCTACGTCAAGATTCCTCACCAGAGCGACGAAGGGGCTGAGGAGTAAAAAGAATTCCTACTCTCCGATATAACTAGACTCCGAAAACAGTTTTCTTCTAGACTCAACAACGGCCAAACTACACGATCAATTAAGGGGGCTCCTAGGGTCGGTCGGGGCTCTGATACCAACTTGTCACGCCCAATATGCGACCCTATCCAAAAGGAACTCGAAGGTCCCACCAAGGATAGACCCGCATATTGAAATGCTTTTGCAAGGTGGACATCATTACATCAACATTACATAATAGGTAGGGATACAAACATAAGGCATACAATGCCACACGAATACAACATCATCTTACATAAGGGCATCATCCGACTACGGATGAAACGCAAACAGAAACTCAAACGACATCCACCCTGCTAGCCCAGGCTACCGACCTGGAACCTATCCCCTGATCGAAGAAGCAGCAGAAGAAGAACTTCAAAACAAGCAAACATCGCTCTCGTGTCATGATCATCGCAAAACCTGTACCTGCAACTGTTGTTGTAGTAATCTGTGAGCCACGAGGACTCGGCAATCCCATTACCATGGGTATCAAGACTAGCAAAGCTTAATGGGAAAGGAAGGGGTAAAGTGGTGAGGTTGCAGCAGCGGCTAAGCAAGTACGGTGGCTAACATACGCAAATAAGAGCGAGAGGAGAGCAAGCGGAACGGTCGTGAAGCTAGCAATGATCAAGAGGTGATCCTGAACTCCTACTTACGTCAAACATAACACAGAAACCGTGTTCACTTCCCGGACTCCGCCGAAAAGAGACCATCACGGCTACCCACATGGTTGATGCGTTTTAATTCGGATCTGGTGTCAAGTTATCTACAACCGGACAATAACAAATTCCCATCTGCCCATAACCGCGGGCACGGCTTTCGAAAGTTTAAACCCTGCAGGGGTGTCCCAACTTAGCCCATGATAAGCTCTCGCGATCAACGAAGGATATTCCTTCTCCCAGGAAGACCCGATCAGACTCGGAATCCCGGTTTACAAGACATTTCGACAATGGTAAAACAAGACCAGCAAAGTCGCCCGATGCACCGACAATCCCGATAGGAGCTTCACATATCTCGTTCTTAGGGCAACACCGGATAACTCAAGCTACGAGTAAAACCAACCCTCAAGTTGCCCCGAGGTGGCCCCGCAGGTTGCTCGGTTTGGACCAACACTTAGACAAGCACTGGCCCGGGGGGGCTAAAATAAAGATGACCCTCGAGAGCGCGACTCCCAAGGGAAAAGTAGGTGGTGGTGAGGCAAATGGTAAAACCAAGGTTGGGCCTTGCTGGAGGAGTTTTATTCAAAGCGAACTGTCAAGGGGGTCCCATAAATCACCCAACCGCGTAAGGAACGCAAAATCCGGGAACATAACACCGGTATGACGGAAACTAGGGCGGCAAGAGTGGAACAAAACACCAGGCATAAGGCCGAGTCTTCCACCCTTTACCAAGTATATAGATGCATTAATAATATAAGAGATATTGTGATATCCCAACATAATCCTGTCCATCATGGAGCAATCTTCAACTTCACCTGCAACTAACAACGCTATAAGAGGGGCTGAGCAAAGCGGTAACATAGCCAAACAACGGTTTGCTAGGAATGGTGTCAAAGGTTAGAGGTTCATGGCAATTTGGGGAGGCTTGAAGAACAAACGATAGGTAACGCAGCATAGCGACAGAACGAAGCAACTAGCATAGCAATGATAGTAGTGAGATCCAGGGTAGCGGTCATCTTGCCTGAAATCCCGCTAGGAAGAAGAACGAGTCCATGAAGAAGATAAAGCCACGAAGACGAACCAAGCGTAGACGAACAAATCCTCACGATCGCAACGAAACGGGAACTATCAAGAAGAAGCACACAACATGGTAAACACACCACACATGAACAAGGCATGATGCACAACAAGCATGATGCATGACAAAGCTACATGAATCTACTCATGGCAAGAGATGATGCAAACAAGAGCAACACATCAAGGCAAGTTTAAATGAGGCCGGAAGCAACATATAACAATTCCGGTAAGTCCTCATATGAAAATTTCGAAATGGTCCAGATCTGAATAAACCTTATGTTCAATTTCTTAAACCGCAAGTTAAGATGCACAAGGATGATCTACACGAGATTCTAGTCAAGTTACATATAAAGTTCATTTAATTCGGAGCTACGGCCTAGAAGATATGAGCAAAACAAGTTAAGCATGGCATTGATGCAAAATGCATACAAACATCAAGCAAACACCTCAAAACATGGATGCAACATGATAATATGAAACTACATGCAAAATCAAGCAAGTTTCATATAGAGCACACTCAAAACGGAGCAACGGTTCAACACATACACTCCAAACAAGATATAGCAACAATCTGTCCATAACAGCAACTAGGCATCTTGCAAGCATCAAAACAACATGCTGCAGTACCACAATATGAAAACAAAAGGCATGAACATGATGTACACGTAAAGCATAACAAAACATGAACACTGAGCTATCCCCAGAAATCACTAGAACATGCTCAAACACACATGGCAAGATTGCAAATAATAACAGTTTCAGATTTATCAGGAAATAACATCAGGTTGCAATGTTTAGAGCTATCAAACAACATGTTACAGGAACTTAACATGGCAAACAAAGGCATGGCATGAATCTACTAATTGCATAGAACAAAAGTCCCTTACTGACCATGAGCCAAAAAGGATCAGAAGATATGATGGCACCCTTGTAAACATGGCAAGTTATATGACATATTCATACATGGCAGGAACAACAATAAGTAGGCATGTTGGTGAGCTTGTACCACTCACCATAGAGCAATACATTGCATGGCAAGGCAACCAGAAGTAAGAAGACATGTTTATGAAGCAAAGCATGTCAAGAGCAAGTTCATAGGGTGCATAGATCACTAGCAACAATCATGGCAACATTGAACTTCATGTTAACAGGCTGACAGCAACATCATTTAGCAACTTTGGAGCAAGATATGAATAAGCTACAGCAAGCTATAAATGCAACCAGGAGCATGGATGGATATCTCATAACCATTTGTACAAAACATCCTTACTGAAGTATCTCAAAATAAGCATGGATCTCTCTGTAGCATCAAGTTTACATGGCATAAAAATAACAGCAGAACAGGGACTAAAATCAGCAACATCACAAGGCCTAGTTCACATGCTTGTGCTAGTCACCACATCGATCACAAAAATACATGGCATACACCCCTGTAAATATGGCATGACATAGTTCAAAACACATGTAGACATCAACCTCATAGGATGCACACATCAAACATGGCAAAAATGACAAATAAACATGTTCTGTTAACAGACAGCAGACAACATCACATAGCACTCTTGCAACAAAGATTCAGCCATCGATATGAGCTCAAATAAACATGATGCAATGGAATGAAATGAAGTACTCGTTGAGACCAACAATTTGACATATTACACGCACGAAACGGAGCAGTATGCAACAAGTTATGATGCGATGAACAGGGCCACATATTATGACAATTTCGGGACTTAGCAGAATTTTTGAAAAAAAAAGGAAGAGCGCGGGATAGCTAAATCACGCACGGGCGGGCAAAAGGCGGGGCTCACCTAGCAGGCCTTGGCCCGGTCGGTGTGGAGGCAGGCCGGGGCAGGCCGAGCTGGGCCGGCAGCAGGGCCTCGCGGGGAGGGGCCCACGCGCGAAGTGCGGTTGCGCGTGCGCCCACACGCATGCACGGTCGAGGAAGGTTGCGCTGGTGGCTTCTTCCGGCAACGGATGGACGGCGGTGAGGCAAGGCCGGCGAGGAGGTGACGTGGCCTGCAGATCGGGTCCGGCGGGGGTCGCAGGTGGCGGATCCGGTCGATCCCCGGCCGGATCTGGCCAGAGACGAGGCCGGCGGCGAGGTGAGCGGCGACCTGGCTACCTCCGGCAACCAAGATGGCGACCCTGTGCGAGAGAGAGAGAGAGAGAGACGGGGTCAGGGAGAGAGAGGAGGAAGCCAGACGGGGCGGCGCGTGCTCACCGGCGACGAGCGCGAAGTCGGCGGCAGCGCTCCTGCAGCCGGAGCGGGGTCGACGCGGGCGACGCAAAGGAACTCGGGAGGAGCGGGAGCTGGACGCTGGGCGGCGGCGGCGCCGGCGCGTGGGCTCGGCCGGGCCCAGATGGGCTCGGGCGGGCTGATTTCGGGCCCCGCGGGCCTGTGGTGGTGGAAGCGCGCTGAGAAGGCGAGGAGGCAGTGTGGCACGCCCGGATTGGCCGGGGCGACGCCTCAGGTGGCGGCGCGCCAAGTGGCGATGGAGGAGCGGGCCGACGTGGAAATTGAGGAGGGGGCGCTGATTTCGAGGAGAAGGAAGGTGGCTGCGGTTGGGAGGTGGCTAGAGGTAGGTGAGGGGCTAGGGATGCCCAAAATTGGAAGGAGGGGTCTATAAATAGTAAGGGGGCTAGGGTTAGGGGAACCATCATCCATTTTTGGGCATCGGATCTCGATCTGACGGTCCGGAGCGGAGGGGGTTTTAGGTGGGCTGCAGGTGGGCTGTGCAGAAGGGTTGGGCTGAGAGGAGAGAGGAGAAAAAGGCCCGGTGGCAGTTTCGGAGACCGAAACGTCCGACGAATAAACCGGCAACGGTGCCGCTACGGATGACAGTAGGGCTACCAAACGAACTCCGAATGCGACGAAATTTGGCAGGTGGTCTGTCTACACTAAAATAAGACCGCACGCCAAGTTCCAACCCATTCCGAGAACATTTTTATGCCATGTATAAAATAATATTTCGGAGGTGCCGCGGGCGCGTGCGAGTGTGTCCGGACTCGGAACGGACAACGGAGAGAACCGGCGGAACCCGAACGGATGCAAGTTTTGAAAAACATGCGGATGAAATGCAGGTGATGACATGGCAAAATGCAACACGCAAGCAAATGACATAGCAACAACGGCGAATAACTGGCGAACACCTGGCGCAACGAATCCGGGGCGTTACATATTGGCTCCTACATATTCTACGAAGATCTTGATATGTCAAACCGCATAACAACATACGTTGTTCCCTTTGTCATCGGTAAGTTACTTGCCCGAGATTCGATCATCGGTATCCAATACCTAGTTCAATCTCGTTACCAGCAAGTCTCTTTACTCGTTACGTAATGCATCATTCCGTAACTAACTCATTAGCTACATTGCTTGCGAGGCTTATAGTGATGTGCATTACCGAGAGGGCCCAGAGATACCTCTCCGACAATCGGAGTGACAAAACATAATCTCGAAATATGCCAACTCAACATGTACCTTTGGAGACACCTGTAGAGCTCCTTTATAATCACCCAGTTACGTTGTGACGTTTGGTAGCACACAAAGTGTTCCTGCGGTAAACGGGAGTTGCATAATCTCATAGTTGTAGGAACTTTGTATAAGTCATGAAGAAAGCAATAGCAACATACTAAACGATCAAGTGCTAGGCTAACGGAATGGGTCAAGTCGATCACATCATTCTCCTAATGATGTGATCTTGTTAATCAAATGATAACACATGCCTATGGTTAGGAAACATAACCATCTTTGATTAATGAGCTAGTCAAGTAGAGGCACACTAGTGACATTATGTTTGTCTATGTATTCACACATGTATCATGTTTCCGGGTAATACAATTCTAGCATGAATAATAAACATTTATCATGATATGAGGAAATAAATAATAACTTTATTATTGCCACTAGGGCATATTTCCTTCACCGAAGACCACTTCCAATGTTATAGAGCCCGTGCAACGGGCCTCTACTCCAGGAATTACACCTTTAAAGGTGGTTTTGGTGGGCTTGATCCTTGAAGGGTCGATGCCCATTTTACCCACTGTGTCCTTGTAAAGCAGGTTCAGGCTGCTGCCGCCGTCCATAAGGACTCGCATGAGGTGGAATCCATCGATGATTGGGTCTAGGACCAACACGGTTGAGCCGCCGTGACGGATGCTAGTAGGGTGATCCCTACGATCAAAGGTGATCGGACAAGCTGACCATGGGTTGAATTTGGGGGCGACTGGCTCCATCGCATAGACGTCCCGTAGTGCTCGCTTCCGTTCCCGCTTGGGGATGTGAGTGGCCTAGATCATGTTGACCGTTTTCACCTGGGGGTAGATTTCTTCAGTCCCCCTGTGTTCAGACGCCGGGGCTCTTCGTCATCGTCGCTGTGCAGCCCCTTGTCCTTGTTTTCGGTGTTTATTTTGCCGGCCTGTTTGAACACCCAGCAGTCTCTGTTGGTGTGGTTGGCTGGCTTGTCCGGGGTGCCATGAATTTGGCATGAGCGTTCCAGTATACGGTCCAGACTGGACAGTCCCTGATTGTTCCTTTTGAACGGCTTCTTCCGCTGACCGGACTTGGATCCACTGAATCCGGCGTTGACTCCCGTGTCTTCAGTGTTGTCGCTGTTGTTCCGTCGCTTATGTCTGTTGCGCCGTGGCTTGCCGTTATTGTCGCGGACATCCGAAGTGCCAGAATGTGGTGTAGTGCTGCTGCGAGCCAACCAGCTGTCCTCGCCCGCACAAAAGCGGGTCATTAGTGTTGTGAGAGCCGCCATGGACTTGGGTTTTTCCTGGCGGAAGTGTCGGGCGAGCCACTCGTCACGGATATTATGCTTAAAAGCCGCCAGGGCTTCGGCGTTCGGACAGTCGACTATTTGGTTCTTTTTAGTTAGGAACCGAGTCCAGAATTTCCTGGCCGACTCTCTGGGCTGTTGAGTAATGTGGCTCAAGTCATCAGCGTCTGGTGGTTGCACATATGTGCCCTGGAAGTTGTCGAGTGATACGTCTCCAACGTATCTATAATTTTTGATTGCTCCATGCTACTTTATCTACTGTTTTGGACTATATTGGGCTTTATTTTCCACTTTTATATTACTTTTGGGACTAACCTATTAATCGGAGGCCCAACCCAGAATTGCTGTTTTTTGCCTTTTTCAGTATTTCGAAGAAACAGAATATCAAATGGAGTCCAAGCAGAATGAAACCTTCGGGGTCGTGATTTTCCAACCGAACGTGATCCAGGAGACTTGGACCCTACTCCAAGTAGTGCCCGAGGAGGTCACGAGGGTGGAGGGCACCCCCCTGGGCGCGCCCCCCTACCTCGTGGGCCCCTCGGAGCTCCACCGACGTACCCCTTCCTCCTATATATACCTACGTATCCCCGAACGATCAGAACAGGAGCCAAAAACCTAATTCCACCGCCGCAACCTTCTGTATCCACGAGATCCCATCTTGGGGCCTGTTCCGGAGCTCCGTCGGAGGAGGCATCCACCATGGAGGCCTTCTACATCATCACCATAGCCCCTTCGATGAAGTGTGAGTAGTTTACTTCAGACCTTCGGGTCCATAGCTAGTAGTTAGATGGCTTCTTCTCTCTTTTTAGATCTCAATACAATGTTCTCCCCCTCTCTCGTGGAGATCTATTCGATGTAATCTTGTTTTTGCGGTGTGTTTGTTGAGACCGATGAATTGTGGGTTTATGATCCAGTATTATCTATGGAAAATATTTGATTCTTCTCTGGATTCTTTTATGTATGATTGAGTTATCTTTGCAAGTCTCTTCGAATTATCCTTTTTGGTTTGGCCAATTAGATTGGTAGTTCTTGCAATGGGAGAAGTGCTTAGCTTTGGGTTCAATCTTGCGGTGTCCTTACCCAGTGACAGAAGGGGCAGCAAGGCACGTATTGTATTGTTGCCATCGAGGATAACAAGATGGGGTTTTTATCATATTGCATGAATTTATCCCTCTACATCATGTCATCTTGCTTACGGCGTTACTCTATTTTTACTTAATACTCTAGATGCATGCTAGATAGCGGTCGATGAGTGGAGTAATAGTAGTAGATGCAGAATCGTTTCGATCTACTTGTTTTGGACGTGATGCCTATATACATGATCATTGCCTAGATATACTCATAACTATGCTCAATTCTGTCAATTGCTCAACAGTAATTTGTTCACCCGCCCTAGAATACTTATGCTCTTGAGAGAAGCCACTAGTGAAACCTATGGCCCCCGGGTCTATTCTCATCGTACCAATCTCTATCACTTTATTTACTTGCTTTGTTTTTACTTTGCCTTTATTTTTACTTTGCATCTATCTATCAAAAATACCAAAAATATTATCTCTATCAGATCTCACTCTCGTAAGTGACCGTGAAGGGATTGACAACCCCTAAGCGTTGGTTGCGAGTTGCTATCGTTTTGTGTAGGTACGAGGGACTTGTGTGTGGTCTCCTACTGGAATGATACCTTGGTTCTCAAAAACTGAGGGAAATACTTACGCTACTTTGCTGCATCATCCTCTCCTCTTCGGGGAAATCCAACGCAGTGCTCCAGAGGTAGCAAGATGAATTTCTGGCGCCGTTGCCGGGGAGGCTCACGCAAGCAAGTTAACCATACCAAGTACCCATCGCAATCCCTATCTCTCGCATTACATTATTTGCCATTTGCCTCTCGTTTTCCTCTCCCCCACTTCACCCTTGCCATTTTATTTGCCCTCTCTTTCCCAATCTCCTCCTCTCTTTCCCGTTTGCCTTTTTCCCGTTGCCTTTCTGTTTGCTTGTGTGTTGCATTACTTGTTGCCATGGCACAAGATAATACCAAATTGTGTGATTTCTCGAATACCAATAATAATGATTTCCTTAGTACTTCGATTGCTCCTCTTAATAATGATGAGTCTTGTGAAATCAATACCGCTTTATTGAATCTTGTTATGAAAGATCAATTCGCCGGCCTTTCTACTGAAGATGCCGCTACTCATCTAAACAATTTTGTTGATTTGTGTGATATGCAAAAGAAGAAAGATACGGATAACAATATTGTCAAATTGAAGTTATTTCCGTTTTCACTTAGAGATCGTGCTAAAGTTTGGTTTTCATCTTTGCCTAAAAATAGTATTGATTCTTGGAACAAGTGCAAAGATG
Source organism: Triticum aestivum (assembly GCF_018294505.1). NCBI lineage: Eukaryota > Viridiplantae > Streptophyta > Magnoliopsida > Poales > Poaceae > Triticum > Triticum aestivum. Next base: position 727,394,987 of record NC_057801.1, read on the forward strand.
CTTTTATCTCTAAGTATTTCCCTCCCGCTAAGATTATCACTCTTAGGAATGATATTATGAATTTTAAACAACTAGATCATGAGCATGTTGCCCAATCTTGGGAAAGAATGAAATTAATGCTTCGCAATTGCCGTACTCATGGTTTGAATTTATGGATGATCATACAAAAAATTTATGCCGGATTGAAGCTTCTAGAAATCTTTTAGATTCGGCCGCGGGAGGCACTTTTATGGAAATTATGTTAGGGGATGCTACCAAATTGCTTGATAATATTATGGATAATTATTCTCAATGGCACACCAAAAGATCTTCTAGTAAGAAAGTGCATGCTATAGAAGAAATCAATGTTTTGAGTGAAAAGATGGATGAACTTATGAAGATGTTTGCTCCTAAAAATACTCCTCTTGATCCCAATGATATGCCTTTATCTACTTTGCTTGAGAATAATAAAGAATCTATGGATGTGAATTTTGTTCGTAGGAATAGTTTTGGAAACAATGCTTATAGAGGGAATTTTAATCCTAGGCCTTATCCTAGTAATACTTCTAACAATTATGGAAATTCCTACAATAACTCTTATAGAAATTTTAATAAGATGCCCTCTGAATTTGAGAGTAGTGTTAAAGAGTTTATGAATTCACAAAAGAATTTTAATGCTTTACTTGAAGAGAAATTGCTTAAAGTTGATGATTTGGCTAGGAACGTTGATAGAATTTCTCTTGAAATTGATTCTTTAAAGCTTAGATCTATTCCTTCTAAGCATGATATCAATCAGTCTCTCAAAGCCATGAGAATTTCCATTGATGAGTGCAAGGAAAGAACCGCTAGGATGCGTGCTTCCAAAGATGCCTTTATTAAAGCGTGTTCTTTCAATCCCTATGAAAATCAAGATGAAGATCTAAAAGTTATTGATGTGTCCCCCATTAAATCTTTTTTTGCAATATGAATCTTGATGAATCTGAAGATTATCTTCCTTTACCTAGAAGGCGTTTTAAGAATTCGGAGTTTCTAGATCTTGATGATGAAATTGATGAAAGTGGGATTGAAATAAATAAAAACCGTGATGTTGCTAAACCCACTATTTTGGATCTCAAGGAATTTAATTATGAAAATTGCTCTTTGATTGGTTGTATTTCCTTGTTGCAATCCGTGCTAGAATCTCCTCATGCTTATAGTCAAAATAAGGCCTTTACCGAACATATTGTTGATGCTTTGATGCAATCTTATGAAGAAAAACTTGAGTTGAAAGTTTCTATCCCTAGAAAACTCTATGATAAATGGGAACCTACTATTAGAATTAAAATTAAAGATTTTGAGTTTCATTCTTTGTGTGATTTGGGTGCTAGTGTCTCTACTATTCCCAAAACTTTATGTGATTTGCTAGATTTTCGTGATTTTGATGATTGCTCTCTAAACATGCATCTTGCGGATTCCACTATTAAAAATCTATGGGAAGAATTAATGATGTTCTTATTGTTGCAAATAGGAATTATGTGCCCGTAGATTTTATCGTTCTTGATATAGATTGCAATCCTTCATGTCCTATTATTCTTGGTAGACCTTTCCTTAGAACGATTGGTGCAATTATTGATATGAAGGAAGGGAATATTAGATTCCAATTTCCCTTAAAGAACGTTATGGAACACTTCCCTAGAAAGAAAATAAAATTACCATATGAATCTATCATGAGAGCCACTTATGGATTGCCTTTCAAAGATGGCAATACCTAGATCTATCCTTGTTTTATGCCTAGCTAGGGGCGTTAAACGATAGCGCTTGTTGGGAGGCAACCCAATTTTATTTTGTGTTTTTTGTTTTTGCTTATGTTTAGGAATAAATAATCCATCTACCTTCTGTTTGGAAGTGGTTTTATGTTTTAATTAGTGTTTGTGCCAAGTAGGACCTATAGGATAACCTACGATGATAGTTGATTTGATTCTGCTGAAAAACAGAAACTTTGCGCGCACGAATTTAGTTATGATAAATTACAGGAACGTGATTTTGTGTTGATTCTTTTTGCTTCTGATCAATAAACAAATTTTCCAGGACTTACTATTTTGGTAGAATTTTTAGAGTTCCATAAGTTTGCGTTAATTACAGATTGCTACAGACTATTCTGTTTTTGACAGATTCTGTTTTTCGTGTGTTGTTTGCTTATTTTGATGAATCTATGGCTAGTAAATTAGTTTATAAACCATAGAGAAGTTGGAATACAGTAGGTTTAACACCAATATAAATAAATAATGAGTTCATTATAGTACCTTGAAGTAGTCTTTTGTTTTCTTTCTCTAACGGAGCTCACGAGATTTCTGTTGAGTTTTGTGTTGTGAAGTTTTCAAGTTTTGGGTGAATTCTTTTGATGGATTATGGAACAAGGAGTGGCAAGAGCCTAAGCTTGGGGATGCCCATGGCACCCCCAAGATAATCCAAGGACACCAAAAAGTCAAAGCTTGGGGATGCCCCGGAAGGCATCCCCTCTTTCGTCCACTTCCATCGGTAATTTACTTGGAGCTATATTTTTATTCACCAACATGATATGTGTTTTGCTTGGAGCGTCTTGTATTATTTGTGTCTTTGCTTGTTAGTCTACCACTATCATCCTTGCTGTACACATCTTTTGAGAGAGCCATACATGAATTGGAATTTGTTAGAATACTCTATGTGCTTCACTTATATCTTTTGAGCTTGATAGTTTTGCTCATAGTGCTTCACTTATATCTTTTGAGCGTGATAATTTTTGCTCTAGTACTTCACTTAGATATTTTAGAGCACAGTGGTCGATTTGTTTTAAAGAAATTATTGATCTCTCATGATTCACTTAGATTATTTTGAGAGTCGTTGATAGCATGGTAATTTGCTTAATGTTAATATACTTGGTGTTCAAGATATGTGAAACTTTCTTTTGAGTGAATTGAATACTAAGATAAGTTTGATGCTTGATAATTGTCTTGATATATGGAGGTGATAATACCAAAGTCGTGCTAGTTGGGTGATTATGAATTTGAGAAATACTTGTGTTGAAGTTTGCAAGTCCCGTAGCATGCACTTATGGTTAAAGTTGTGTAGCAAATTTGAAACATGAAGTGTACCTGGCTTGTGCATCCTTATGGGTGGCGGTCGGGGACGAGCAATGGTCTTTTCCTACCAATCTATCCCCTAGGAGCATGCGCGTAGTACTTGAATTTTTGATGACTTCTAAATTTTTGCAATAAGTATATGAGTTCTTTTGACTAATGTTGAGTCCATGGATTATACGCACTTTCATCTTTCCGCCTTTGCTAGCCTCTTCGGTACCGTGCATTGCCCTTTCTCACCTTGAGAGTTGGCGCAAACTTCACCGGTGCATCCAAACCCCGTGATACGATATACTCTATCACACATAAACCTCCTTATATCTTCCTCAAAACAGCCACCATACCTACCTATCATGGCATTTCCATAGCCATTCCGAGATATATTGCCATGCAACTTCCACCATCATCATCATGACATACATTACTTTTGTCATATTGCCATTGCATGATCTTGTAGTTGACATCGTATTTGTGGCAAAGCCACCATGCATTATTTTCCATACATGTCACTCTTGATTCATTGCACCATCCCGGTACACCGTCGGAGGCATTCATATAGAGTCATATCTTGTTCTAAGTTTTGAGTTGTAATTCTTATGTTGTAATCAATAGAAGTGTGATGATCATCATTATTAGAGCATTTCCCAAATAAAAAAAGAAAGGCCAAAAGAAAAAGAAAAAAGAAAGGCCCAAAAAAAAGGGAAATGCTACTATCTCTTTTTCCACACTTGTGCTTCAAAGTAGCACCTTGTTCTTCATGTAGTGAGTCTCATATATTGTGCTTCAAAGTAGCACCTTTTTCCTCAAGTAGTGAGTCTCATAAGTTGTCTTTTTATACTAGTGGGAATTTTTCATTATAGAACTTGGCTTGTATATTCCTACGATGGGCTTCCTCAAATGCCCTAGGTCTTCGTGAGCAAGCGAGTTGGATGCACACCCACTAGTTTTCTTTTGTTGAGCATTCATAGCTCTAGTGCATCCGTTGCATGGCAATCCCTACTCCTCATGTTGACATCAATTGATGGGCATCTCCATAGCCCATTGATTAGCCTCGTCAATGTGAGACTTTCTCCTTTTTTGTCTTCTCCACACAATCCCCATCATCATATTCTATTCCACCCATAGTGATATATCCATGGCTCACGCTCATGTATTGTGTGAAGGTTGAAAAAGTTTGAAATTATTTAAGTATGAAACAATTGCTTGGCTTGTCATCGGGGGTATAGAAGTTGGGAACATCTTTGTGTGACGAAAATGAAGCATAGCCTAACTATATGATTTTGTAGGGATGAACTTTCTTTTGCCATGTTATTTTGAGAAGACATGATTGCTTTGATTAGTATGCTTGAAGTATTATTATTTTTGTGTCAATATGAACTTTTGTCTTGAATCTTTCGGATCTGAATATTCATATCACAATTAAGAAGATTTACATTGAAATTATGCCAAAGTATCACTCCGCATCAAAAATTCTTTTTTATCATTTACCTACTCGAGGACGAGCAGGAATTAAGCTTGGGGATACCTGATACGTCTCCAACGTATCTATAATTTTTGATTGCTCCATGCTACTTTATCTACTGTTTAGGACTATATTGGGCTTTATTTTCCACTTTTATATTATTTTTGGGACTAACCTATTAACCGGAGGCCCAGCCCAGAATTGCTGTTTTTTGCCTTTTTCAGTATTTCGAAGAAACAGAATATCAAACAGAGTCCAAACAGAATGAAACCTTCGGGGTCGTGATTTTCCAACCGAACATGATCTAGGAGACTTGGACCCTACTCCAAGTAGTGCCCGAGGAGGTCACGAGGGTGGAGGGCGCCCCCCTGGGCGCGCCCCCTACCTCGTGGGCCCCTCGGAGCTCCACCAACGTACTCCTTCCTCCTATATATACCTACGTATCCCCGAACGATCAGAACAGGAGCCAAAAACCTAATTCCACCGCCGCAACCTTCTGTATCCACGAGATACCATCTTGGGGCATGTTCCGGAGCTCCGCCGGAGGGGGCATCCACCATGGAGGCCTTCTACATCATCACCATAGCCCCTCCGATGAAGTGTGAGTAGTTTACTTCAGACCTTCGGGTCCATAGCTAGTAGCTAGATGGCTTCTTCTCTCTTTCTGGATCTCAATACAATGTTCTCCCCCTCTCTCGTGGAGATCTATTCGATGTAATCTTCTTTTTGCGGTGTGTTTGTTGAGACCGATGAATTGTGGGTTTATGATCTAGTATTATCTATGGAAAATATTTGATTCTTCTCTGGATTCTTTTATGTATGATTGAGTTATCTTTGCAAGTCTCTTTGAATTATCCTTTTTGGTTTGGCCAACTAGATTGGTAGTTCTTGCAATGGGAGAAGTGCTTGGGTTCAATCTTGCGGTGTCCTTACCCAGTGACAGAAGGGGCAGCAAGGCATGTATTGTATTGTTGCCATCGAGGATAACAAGATGGGGTTTTTATCATATTGCATGAATTTATCCCTCTACATCATGTCATCTTGCTTACGGCGTTACTCTGTTTTTACTTAATACTCTAGATGCATGCTGGATAGCGGTCGATGAGTGGAGTAATAGTAGTAGATGCAGACTCATTTCGATCTACTTGTTTTGGACGTGATGCCTATATACGTGATCATTGCCTAGATATACTCATAACTATGCTCAATTCTGTCAATTGCTCAACAGCAATTTGTTCACCCATTGTAGAATACTTATGCTCTTGAGAGAAGCCACTAGTGAAACCTATGGCCCCCGGGTCTATTCTCATCATATCAATCTCTATCACTTTATTTACTTGCTTTGTTTTTACTTTGTCTTTATTTTTACTTTGCATCTATCTATCAAAAATACCAAAAATATTATCTCTATCAGATCTCACTCTCGTAAGAGACCGTGAAGGGATTGACAACCCCTAAGCATTGGTTGCAAGTTGCTATCGTTTTGTGTAGGTACGAGGGACTTGTGCGTGGTCTCCTACTGGATTGATACCTTGGTTCTCAAAAACTGAGGGAAATACTTACGCTACTTTGCTGCATCATCCTCTCCTCTTCGGGGAAATCCAACCCAGTGCTCAACAGGTAGCATCGAGGAATGCGTCTTCCAGGTTTTCCCAACTGCCAATGGAATTTGCTGGCAGGCTGTTTAGCCAGTGTCGGGCAGGTCCTTTGAGCTTAAGGGGAAGATACTTGATGGCGTGTGATTGTCTCCGCGGGCCATGTGAATGTGGAGAAGGAAATCTTCGATCCATACTGTGGGGTCTGTTGTGCCATCGTATGATTCAATGTTTACGGGTTTGAATCCTTGTGAGAATTCATGATCCATCACTTCGTCAGTGAAGTAGAGGGGGTGTGCGGCGCCTCTGTGCCGGGCTATGTGGCTACGCAGTTCGGATTGGTCTGGGTGGCTGTGTTCGGCCCAGCCGGACTTGTTTGTGGTGTATCTGTCGTAACGGTCATTGTCGCATGCTGGGGCACGCCCCCGCGATCCGTAGATCGATCTTGGCTGTCTTGCTTTGTTTTCCAGTATATCTTGCAGGTCTTGCCTACTGCCCCGGGCCGTAGTGTATTGGCGTGGGGGTGCGGGCTGGTATTCGGGCTGATATGCCGTTTTATCCCGGCCGCGGGGTGGCCGGTCAGCCATGTGGCGCTCGAGTCTGTATTCCTCGGCTGCCAGGACCTTAGTCCATCTGTTTGTGAGCAGGTCTTGATCAGCTTGGAGTTGTTGCTGCTTCATTTTCAGGCTCCGCGCAGTGGCCATAAGTTGATGCTTGAAGCGCTCCTGCTCCACGGGATCCGCAGGCACGCCAAACTCGTCGTCACCGAGGCTAATCTCGTCTTCGGAGGGGAGCATGTAGTTGTCCTCCTCCGGATATCCGTCGGTCGCCTGTTTGTCTGGGCTGACCTACTCATCATCCTGCTCGAAGGCTGGCTGATCAGGGTTGTATTCCTCTTCGGCACCATCCAGATTGTTTTCGTCTCCTTGGCCGGTATTGCTGTGGCGGAGCTTGGAGCGGCGCTGACGATGCCCATGTTTTGTTTTTCTCCCTGAGGGGTTATCCTTCGTTGTCTCATCACCATTGGTTTCCTTCGGAGTGTCCACCATATATATATCGTATGAGGAAGTGGTTGTCCACCGTCCCGTGAGCGGTGGTTCCCGTTCTTCTCCTGCATCGTTGTTCATACCGTCGATGTCTTCGGAGTCGAAGTCAAGCACGTCGGTTAAATCATCGACCGTGGCAATGAAGTGGGTGGTGGGTGGGCAACGAATTCCTTTGTCGCCTGCTTCACACTCGAGTCGGACATAGTTCGGCCAAGAGCCTCCTGACAAAGAGAGAGACTTTAATGAGTTCAGCATGTCGCCAAAGGGTGAGTGCTGGAAGATATCCGCAGCGGTAAACTCCATCACTGGAGCCCAACCTGGCTCGGCTGGCTCGAGAGTGCGCGGACTGGAACCAACAACCAGATACGAGTCCGGGGGTCCGGAGTCACAGGCTTCCACAGAGGTGAGACCTGTGTTCGGCTCCACCATCCGATGAGTGTGCAACCTGCGGGGCGGGGTCCATCCCTCCGTCCCTAGGCAACGCAGCCTGCTCCGGATTTAGGTCTGTGGCTACTGCAGGGGCGATATCCCAAGCATTGTCCGACAGCAGGTCTAAGACGTGCTCGTCGTGACTGTCCGGCGCTCTTGGCACAGGCCCGAATCCGTCGAAGATCAAGTCTTCGCGAATGTCGGCCGTGTAATTCAAGTTTCCGAACCTGACCTGGTGGCCAGGGGCGTAGCTATCGATCTGCTCCAGATGGCCAAGTGAATTGGCCCGCAGTGCGAAGCCTCCGAACACGAAGATCTGTCCGGGGAGAAAGGTCTCGCCCTGGACCGTGTTGTTGACGATTGAGGGCGCCATCAAGCCTTGCAGCAACGACACAGAGGAACTCTCAATGAAAGCACCAATGTCAGTGTCAAAACCGGCGGATCTTGGGTAGGGGGTCCCGATCTGTGCGTCTTAGGCTGATGGTAACAGGAAGCAAGGGACACAATGTTTACCCAGGTTCGGGCCCTCTCGATGGAGGTAAAACCCTACTTCCTGCTTGATTAATATTGATGATATGAGTGGTACAAGAGTAGATCTACCACGAGATCGTAGAGGCTAGACCCTACGAGCTAGCCTATGATGATTATGATTGTAATTGTGATAGGCCTTCTAAGGACCAACCTCTCCGGTTTATATAGACACCAGAGAGGGCTAGGGTTTTCATGGAGTCAGTTACAAGGAAGGAAATATAATATTCGGATCGCCAAGCTTGTCTTCCACGCAAAGGAGAGTCCCATCCGGACACGGGACTGAGTCTTGAGTCTTGTATCTTCACGCTCCAATAGTCCGGACGATGTATATAGTCTGGCTGTCCGGATACCCCCTAATTCAGGACTCCCTCACCAGCGACGGCTGAAGCCTGCCTGGGAACCGGGGCCTGTCAGCATAGAGCACCAAGCCCTCATGAGGAAAGAAAGGGGGAGCTGAGCCGGAACAGGACACGCACCACGCATCAATTCATAATAAGGGTATCGCGTTCACAAAAGATACGGCAGGCGCCTTACATACCCCCGCGGGGTGCTACTATGATTCTTCACAGGGAACAAAAGGTGCTAATCCTAAGGAGCGCTAACTACGCGCGCCTCCGCAGGAGACGCCATCATCAACAGTGGGCCGTCAGGAGCCGGCGCCAACCCCATCCAGATCAGTGGCGCCGACGGCCTGACGTAGCTGCCCTGCTCCGAGCGCGACGCAAGCTCAGGGGCTCGTAACTGTCACCGCTCGTCTCCGGAGTCGCATGAAGCTCGGGGGAGTCGCTGGATCCTCTGGCTCCTTCGCTGCTGCCTGAGGAACTACTGGGAAGGCGATTGGTCGGCCTGGCCCTCACCACGCTGGTGCCCCGGCCGCTTTCCTTGGGGCAGCACTCCAGCCGGCGTCCTTCCGCGTCGAAGACCTTGAAGAACATCAAGGAGGCGCCATCGTACTCCAGATGAATTACAATGGCACCCCTTGTCCGGCAGACCCGAGAGATCTCGCCCCAGCCCTGGGTCATGAAGACCTTGCCCGGAGCGACGACCGCAACCTCCGCTCCGGTTGCGAGGGTGCTGCAGTCAGCGTGCTGCAGCCAGAGCTCCAGAGACCCACTCGGCGGCATCTCGATGGCGAAGGAGGGAGGAAGGCGAATCCAAGATCGCGGAGGCATGGCGGCGTGAAGCACGAGCTCACGAGAAGAGCTCTCAGCATGGACTCCAGGTGTGACGATGCGTACTGCCGTGACTCGCTGGCGTCGCCTGCGGCGCTGGCGATGTCGCTCGGCGGCTTCTTCTCCAAGGCCCACGATTCAGGCGTACAAGGGCAGCGGAAACCCAGGCGGCGGCCGCTCGTACCAGGGCCGCGATGACCCCTGCCAAGCGACCACGTCGCGGCGGCCAGGGATAGGCCGCTTCTTCGGCAGAAGCGAATCGGGACCCTCTCGGGGGGCCTTTCCCTTCTCTTCCGTAGAAAACCGGCGGATCGGCGCCATTGGTGCAAGGTGGAGCAAGGGCAAGGAAGAAGAAGGAGGAGAGTAGCAGGAAGGGATGGACTACGGGGGCTCTCGCCCGTCCGTACTTATAGTCCGGAGGAGGCCAATCGTCGGCCACCATGATCTCAGGTAATCATGACCCATTTTTGCATGCAGGGACTTGTCAAGTCGAGCGGTTGCCAAGGCAGCGTGGGGAAGCGGAGGCGCCCACGTCCAATCAACTACCACGCGGCGCCCAAGGCCATAGGCTGATGGGGCCCGCGGCGCTCCGCACTTGCCCCTTCGCTTCTCCGCTAAGCCAAGTCCGAGTGGGCCTTGGGCCCGGGGGCTACTGTCAGCATTCCAGGAACGGGGGTCCCCAGACTTGCCTGCCTGCGGCCTGCAGCGTGGCTCAAGTGGAGGCCCAGCACGGCCCATCTTCATCAGCACAAGACTCAAGACCCTCGCGAGGGGCCAAGCCTCACGGGGCGGACGACACGGGGATTCCTCAGGAACGACCTCGCCAGGCAGGCTCGCGAGGAGGCGGAGAGATCAAGGCAGGGTACCTCACGAGGTGCTCGTGACGCAAGCCATGACGATCGAGACCAGGCGGGCGCCAGCCCGCGCAGTGTCCTTGTTTCCTCTTTGGTGCAAAGGGGGCAAGCACAGCCATGGAGTACCGAGGCATCAGGCAAAGGTTGTCATTTCAGTGCAACGAGACCAAGACCAGCGAAGCGGCAGGATGGAGGTCACCGTGGAGCCCAGGACAGCATCATCGCCAGAGCCTTTGGCAGCCGAAGACCAACTTTAGTCAGGATAACTTGTACTATATGTTCCCCTTTAAAATGGCCGTTGTTGGCGCCCTTCCCGCTTAATATTTGGGGAGAGGCCCAGGGCCTCTATAAATAGGGCTAGCCACCACAATAGAGCAGGATCCAGGTTTTGGGAAGAGAGAGAGAGAGAGAGAGAGAGAGAGAGAGAGAGAGAGGCGATCGAACTCACACAAGCGATTCATCGCACCAGCTCAAGAACACCTCTCACAAGGTCGTTCTTCCCCTGTACTGTTCATCATCAGCCTCTGAGGCAATCCACCACACCACACACTCGAGTAGGGTATTACACCACAGTGGTGGCCCGAACCAGTATAAATCGCGTGTCCTTTGTGTTGTTCATCGTTTTTAGCTTAGATCTCATGAGACGATCGGATGTAGGTCGGTAGGGGAGAGATCTTCATGTGCACCCCAGAGTTTGAACCTTAAGGGTCTGCCGGAACCCAACATCCAACATTAGTGTAACAAGGATACTATCAATATATGAGAACACCGTTATTATGATAATAACAGAGTTGGATAGACCAACTTATGAATTACTGAGAGATTTTATCGTTGCTATGTTGTCGGTACTTCATATGACTTATTCACGTTTGCATTATTCCTTAGACCAGGAGAATATTGCATACCAACATACTAGATGGATACTTTGGGGTTTACCACATGTCAATCCATAAATGGATGTGAATAAAGGTGACTAACGGGTATTCCGGAAACGTATGTTTCGGTAGCAATAGTGCAAGACTGGGATTTGCTCCTCTCACGATAGAGATACTCTCTGGGCCCACTCGGTGTTACAGTGTCATTATCGTCTGGCCAAACACTTGTGGTTATGATCACGGGATACCAGAACATGGACACGAGTAAAGAGAAATGAAACCGGTAACGAGGATAACTGGTATAGTGATCAAGGAGTCGATCACGGGGATACCGATAATCTCTCCCCTAGTTTCGTAAACCTATTGCGAAGCAAACAAAGTGGTTTTCATAAACATAGGTTCGCTTGAGAACTTCGTGAATATACGGGAGTTAACAAGGGTGTCAAGATCCCGTTGTTAACTATTGACCGGAAAGGATTTCGAATCATGTTCGTTTATTTCCGAACCTATAGGGTCACACGCTTAACGGGTTCTAGTCCTAATTACCAGCGAAATGAGTTAGAAGAGAATTGGAAGAGTTTTGGATAGTTCCGTAAGTGTTTCGAATGGTTCTAGAAGGGTTCTGGGAATTCCGGAAAGGTATGAAATGATTTCGGACAGTTTGGATCTATATATAGAAAGTTTTCGTGGTCATCGAAATGGGTTCTGGAGACATCCAAAAAATCCAGGATTTTACTTGTGAAAGAAAAGTGTGAAGGACCGTCATGAGATGACGAACCCTAGTGGGATCACAGGGGCGCCCAGGGCTATAGCAGTCCCCTAGGCCGAATTGGAAGGGAGGGAAAACTTCCCTCTTCCACCAAGTGCCTCCCTTGGTGCCTGCTCCTCTTCTTCCACCTATATATATGTGGGGAGGCCTCCCACTTGAGACACATCAAATCCAAGGGCCTCTTTCCCGCATAGCTCCACGCTCTCCCAGTCTAATTGGCCTAAGTGTTTAGGCTCGTAATTAGACGGGCTCTAATGTTGGTCTAATTGGTCTAATAGAATTAGACTCCTAATTAGACGAGAAGTGTCGCTAGGCTTTCTCGCTCTCTAGTTTTCTTGCGGTTCTTCTTCTTGGATGGTCATATACTTCGACTCTCATCTCGGAGAAAAATACTCGCGGCTGGGAGGTGTAGCCTAGCTGCGGGAATCAACGGGATCGTTAAGTTGCACTCATTCGTCACTGCTTCCCCTACTCTGCACCGTCTGTGTGTTTGATAATTATCTCCATCTTCATAGTGTTCTTCTGTATGATCGTGTAATATAATATATTTTTTGTTGAGTAGCACGTTCCCCTACACATGAAAGTAGAAAGCTTGATAAATAAGCCTCCGGCAATGTATTCCTCCTCCGACAGAGTGCCGGAGTAGGTCTCCAGATTGGATCTCCTCAAAACAGAAACTTGTGGTGGCGAAGAAATGAGACAAAATTGGTACTGATGGTTTCGCGAAATATGGGTTTTATAGGCAGAAGAATGGAGCTAAGGTGGTGCATAAGGGCCCCACCTGGCCGCGCCAGGTGGCCGCGTGGAGGCCCCCTCTCTTCTGCCTCCGGTACTTTCTAGATTCTTCTCATGGAGAAACAAATCATATTGAATCTCCGTGACATTTTCACCCAGGTAGATATTGATTTCCTGAAAAAACAAAAATATGTCGAAAACAACAACTAACACTAGACACTAGATTAATAGGTTAGCGTAGAAAATAATATAAATTGCTATAAAAAGTATATAAAAGTGATATTTTAATAGCGTGAAACAATCAAAAATTATAGATACATTTGAGACATATCACTTACCCGCATGTTACTACAATTATGTACAGAACATGACACAACACAGACGGTCAAAACTGAGAGATTTTTTGGTGTGTACCGTACCTTGGGGATTAACGTAATTGTCGTGTCAATCGGACCCAGCGGTAGTTCTCTACATTCAAGAACTCCAACACAGCAAGAGAGATATCATCCCCTAGAACATCCTAATCTCATTGATAAAATCCTGCAGAAAACTCATCAATGTCCGGTCCCTCTGACGGTGCCATATCAAATAATTCCCGTTTAACTTGCTCAGACACATAGTATTTTTCAATAACCACATTCATATCTTCAGTAACACGGGGCAGAACACAATCCAGCAGCTCATTCATAGGTCGGTACCTTCGTGATTGGTGCAACATTTTATAGAAGCTACTGATTTTGTCCTTCACCTCCGTTGGTTCCACAAAAATTTGCCCATCCGCCTTTTCCAGTGAGGTGATGGATTGATTCTTTTTGGATGAGCAGCTTGAGCTTGGAAATAGCATTTTTTTTTTGGTTGCCCTCATGAAACCATTGCACTCACGAGCAATGTTTTAACCAAACTTCCTCTTGCCGAAGCACCTCATGCAGCTGTGGGACAACAACTTTTTCCTCTTACGGTCCACGATCGAGGCAGTTTTGGAGCTTACAAACTTTTTTCCAATAGGTTTGCCAAACTCACGCTCTGTCCATGGCCTCAACTTCTTATGTACCTCGCCAAGGGCATTGGCTGATGTTGTAGCAAATGCTTCGGTAAGTTAGCAATCCCCCAAAAATAAATTTCCCTCGCGAGGAATCAAACAAAAACCCTCTTGATAGTGAAGAGGTTGCTAGCCACTAGAGCTAATTAGCGCTTATGTATAATCGACAACACAAAGACATTAAGAAGTAAAAAAAGTGCACAATCCAAAAAAATTTCTCAAATTTCAAAACAAAGAAGTTTTTTTTAAAACAGAGTGTTTGTTTAAATACGAACATTTTTCAAATTTGCGGGTAGTTTTTTTATATCAAATATTTTTTGAAGATGCGAATATTTTTTGAAAATTCCAAAATTTTAAAATCCATAAACATTTTTTATAACGGGATATTTATTGAAAATTCTAAAAAAAATGAAAACAAGAATAGTTTTTGAAAATATGTGACAAATGGAAATTGGAAAAAGTTTTTGAATCCGAACAAAATTTACAAAACCAGACATTTTTTGAATATGTGAACATTTTATAAAATCATGATTGTTTTTTAAATTTGTATTTTTTTAGAAAACATACATTTTTTAAAAAAATCAGTACATTTTGGAACCACCGACATATTTGAAATTTTTGAATATTTTTGGAATATATGAAAAAAATGAAAGTGAGAACATTTTCAAAATTTTGAACTTCAACTCTTTCAAACATTTTGGAGAAAATGACCTTTAAATAAAAATAATAAATAAACTTTTGAAAATAAACAGAAAAAATGAAAAAAATAATAAAGAAAAAAACAGGAAAACCTAGTTCAGGAACCTTCTAGAAGGTTCCCAAAACTGGTCAAAAACTAGGGTTGAAACTTTTAAAAATGTTTTTAGAATCCAATCGAGTTTAAACAGGCGGGCCCAACTGACTGGTAGTTTCCCTTTTTCTGTGTGAAGGTTGGACATTTTAACGCCTAATGCCTCATATAGGGAACTCCCGCCTAAAGGACCTCCTATATGACGCATTTTGCGTCATAGAGGAGCTCGATGCACAGGGTCAGACGGACTACTGGGCCAGCCCACGAACCCGTTTGTTGTATCGTTTCCTATTGGGCGACACATAACAGATTTAAAAAAAGCAGAGCGCGACATGTTTCGAACCATCGACCTCATGCACCGATCGCGAGCCATTAGTCACCACACCGGTCGCAGCTGATTGCACGTCAAGGTGCGAAACACTGTAAGAACACACAACAACGTCGACATTTAGAAACCATTTTTTGGAAATCCGAGCAATTCTGAAATGCCGCAATTTTTTATATTCTAAATTCCTTTGTGAAAGTGAAGATGTTTTCTAATTCAGATTTAAAAATTGAACAAACAGAAATTTTACAAATCCTGAACAATTTCAAAAACACGAACAATTTTTTTAAAAAATGAATATTTTCCGACAAAACAAACAAATTACGGAATACATACATTTTTTCAGATTTTCCAAAAGCATCTGAGATCAGGAACAGTTTTTATTTTTTTAATAAAAATGGAAAATAGTAACTTTTTTAAATCAGAACAAAAAACTAAAACACAAATTTTAAAAAAATTGCAAACAAAATTTGTATATATGCTTTTTTGGGAATGCGAACAAAATTTTACCATTGGAATATTTTTTGAAATTCTGAACAAAAATCTAAAACCACGAACATTTTTCTAAAGTGGTGAACAAATTTTGAAAACGCGACATTTTCTGAAATTCCTGAACATTTTTGAAACATGAACAACTTTCTAAAATTTTGAACAAATTTGAAAACTATAACATTTTTTCAATCAGGAACAATTTTATGAAATTGTGAGAAAATTATAAATACAAACATTTTTAAAATTGTCTTTGAAATTCCTGAATATTTTTTGAAAGTCCTGAATATTTTTTGAAATTGTCTTTGAAATTCCTGAATATTTTTTGAAATACGAATGTTTTTGAAATTTTTATCTTTTTTGGAAAAAAATATTTTAAGAACTTTCTAACTATATTTGGTATTTCCGAACAATATAAAAAAAGAAAAAAAGAAACAGAAAAAAAAGTTAATCTAAAAGAAACATAAACCGAAAAACAAAAAACAAAAAACAAAAAAGGTAAGAAAAACAGAAAAAGGAAAAGAAAAAATAGAAAATTTGTTCAGAAACCTTCTAGAAAGTTCCCAAAACCGATAAAAACCACCTAGAAATCTCTGGAAGGTTCCTAAAACCGAAATCGCGGCAAGAGGTTAATGGGCCGGGCCACCTGTCTGCTTCAATCGGCAGCCTGTGCGAAAGCTCTACAGTTAGACGCAAAATGCGGAGAGCAACTAATTAACGAGCGCTCCTTCGGAAGCCTCGCAACGATCAGCGCCACTTGGAGCGCTCTCAGCGATTCGCCACGTGTCGCGTTCTAGGCGCTCCCTCCAGATTTTATATTTTTATTTTTCCGCGCGCGTTTTCGGTTTTCTAAACAGGTTTTTTTCGGGGTTTTTCGACGTTTTGGTTTTCCACCGGTCTACTCTAGCTTTTCGACCAACTTTTTTTTGCAAAACTACACGTTCTCTTTTTTTTTCCTTTCGCGAGAGTCACGGTTTTGTTTTTGCGAGAGGCACGGCCGTGCCTCTTGGAAACGAAAAAAACACGTTTTCTGTTGTTTTTTTCGCGAGAGGCACGTTTGTGCTTTCGCGAGAGGCACGGCCGTGCCTCTTGGAAACGAAAAAATGTGTTCTTTGTTTTTTTCCTTAGCGAGAGGCACAGTTTTGCTTCCGCGAGAGGCATGGTTGTGCTTTCGCGAGAGTCACAGCCGTGCCTCCTCGGAAATGGAAAAAATGCGTTTTCTATTTTTTTTCTTTCATGAGATTCACGGTTTTGCTTCCGCGAGAGGCACATTGTGATTTCGTCAGAGGCATGGGCGTGCCTCTTTCGGAAAGGGAAAAACCCGTGCTCCCGGTTCGGTTTTTTCGTCTAGTTTTTTTCGTCCGATTTTTTTCATGAAAAAAGTTCATCAAAACCTATCAACATTGGATCTAGTTTTGAAGATCTCGACGCAAAAAATCTAACAGCGAAAGTGGTTCGAGATTTGAATGCACGGTTTAAGAGATAAAACGTTTTAAATAAACGGATCTACAAAAAAAGAGAAAACTCCCAGGTTGCGACAAGTGGCGCACATGCAGCACGCCACTTGTTGCAACCTGGGAAATTGAAATTATCTTCGCAACGAGTACTCCTTAACTAGTGATTTCGCAAAATGCGTCACCGCTCAAAAAAACAAGAAACACGCAAACTGCGTCAAAATAGGATATTCCGGTCAAATAGGATATTCCCGCCTAAAGCGTGGCGTCGCCTGCATAACCCTGGTAAATGGGCCAGGATCAGTGTGTGACGAGAGCGACATGTCTGCCAGGGCTAGCCTTTTTACCAATGGCCGGTTTTCTCGTTTTCTTCAAACTTTTTTCTTTTTTTCGTTTGTTTTTGAAATGTTCTAACAAATATAATTGGAATATATCTGAAAGTGAGAACATTTAATTTACTGTTTTATGACATTCATAATGCATTTTCAAAATATTCATGCACTGTAAAAACATAGTTTGTGCAATTTTTAATAAATTATCGTATTTGTAACATATCGAATTGTTCACTCCTTTAAAAATAGGTTCATGATAGTTTTCAAAAAAATTATGCAAGCAAAAATCCGTTCAGGTGATTCTAAAAAATGTGCATGAAATGTAAAAAATTGTTTGTGCAATTTTTTTTAAAAGTCACATATAATGGTTGTAACATTTATAAAAAATGTTTGAACACCGTTTTTTTGCTTTTTTAAAGTGTTCAACTTGTGTTTGAAAATGTTCGTTGTGTATTTAAAAATGTTCAATGTGTATTTTAGAAATGTTGTATCTAGAAATTGTTTTATCTACATACGAGAAATCTTCAATTATATTAAGAAAAGTTGACATGTATCTTCAAAAATGCAAAAAAAAAATAGATAGAGCCTTCTCAAAACTAGCCAAAAATGGACGGAAAGTTATGATGAATTCATCCTTAGAAGCTTTTCACAATCATTGGCTACCACTTATTGGGCCGGCCTACTTTCATTGTCCCTTTAGGTGAGCGCTACTTTTCAGATCGCAATAACATTGGCGGTGAGCAGAGCAAGACCGGTCAATGCACCCAGGCATGACTTGCAGTCAATGTTGATGTGTAGTTCAGTAAATTTGATAACCTAGAGGATGGATCAGGCATCACTTTTCTCGCGAACGCAAGGACGCACAAATGCATATGGTTTCCCCCGCCTTTTGTCTGCGTCGACGCCCGCGGCTTGCCTCATCTCCTTTGACTTTAGGGTCATTGAGGTGCGGTGGATCCCGACCCTTTGCCGGCGACAGGGCTATGTTTTTAGGTGTTTTCTTGACTTTTCGGCTCGTGAAAGATGGAATAAGCTTTTCTCTGTCTAGTTCCCGTTGTCAGTGTCAAAACCGGCGGATCTCGGGTAGGGGGTCCCGATCTGTGCGTCTTAGGCTGATGGTAACAGGAAGCAAGGGACACAATGTTTACCCAGGTCCGGACCCTCTCAATGGAGGTAAAATCCTACTTCCTGCTTGATTAATATTGATGAAATGAATAGTACAAGAGTAGATCTACCACGAGATCGTAGAGGCTAAACCCTAGAAGCTAGCCTATGATGATTGTGATTGTAATTGTGATCGGCCTTCTAAGGACCAACCTCTCTGGTTTATATAGACATCGGAGAGGGCTAGGGTTTACATGGAGTCGGTTACAAGGAAGGAAATATAATATCCGGATCGCCAAGCTTGTCTTCCATGCAAAGGAGAGTCCCATCCAGACACGGAACGGAGTCTTGAGTCGTGTATCTTTACGCTTCAATAGTCCGGACGACGTATATAGTCCGGCTGTCCGGATACCCCCTAATCCAGAAATCCCTCAGTAGCCCCTGAATCAGGCTTCAATGACGATGAGTCCGGCGCGCAGTCTTGTCTTCGGCATTGCAAGGCGGGTTCCTTTTCTGAATACTCCAAAGTACCCGTTACGACGAATAGTGTCCGGCACCCCATCAATGTTGTACTCCTCGGCTTCAGTGCCTCAATAATGACCATCTCCACGTGTCGAGCGAATGTGAGGAGCCGAGGCATTTTTGCATTCGCCACCCCCAATCCTTCGGGCTGACCATCTATTTGAAGAGACGGGGATTCTCAGATCCAAACCTCACTCTCCCCCTCGAGCAAGCATCCAACAGAGCGCTCCGAAAAAACCATTCCAACATGGCCGGTTATCACAGCTCTTCTGCTCGCTCTCCTCACTCCAAGCCGAGGGACTGGGAAGAGTGTTCAGTTCCTCATAGCCGTTGGATAGAGTTACAAACCCAAGGGTTTCTCCCATCGGCGTTCATGGTCCCCGTCCGAGCCGGAATAGCCACCTATAACGGAGGGGAGCAGGCAGAGGGATCTCCTAATCCATCTCCAGAGGAGCGAATATGCCTCATCCCGCATCTGCTAAGGGGCGTCGGGTTTCCCATCCACCCGTTCCTTCGCGGGCTCTTGGAGTTCTACGGCCTCCAGTTGCACAACTTTACCCCTGCCTCCGTACTACACATAGCAGGGTACGTTGCCCTTTGTGAGTTATTTCTAGGCTGCGAGACTCACTTCGGGTTACGGAAGAAACTGTTCTGCCTTGTCCCCCGCAGCCAGAGAGAATCCCTATGTCAAGTGGGCGGGGCCGAAGTATGGCGTATTGCCGAGACCGGATACCTGTCCGACACTCCCAAGAAGGCACCAGAGAACTGGCCTTCAGAGTGGTTTTATATTAACGATGTTCCCCTTTCGGATTCAATCCGGACAGGTCTCCCCAAGTTCAGTAACGCCCCGCCGAGGGCACGTCTGAGCTGGCCCCCTGGGGCCGCCTCGAGGACGATACCAGGGAAGTACACTTCCTGATGAGCGGGATAAAGTTACTGGCCAAATACGGACTGGCGATAGTCGAGGTTATGGCAATATGCGTAATGCGGGGAGTGCAACCGCTTCAATATTGGGGG
This sequence comes from Triticum aestivum, assembly GCF_018294505.1. Taxonomy (NCBI): domain Eukaryota; kingdom Viridiplantae; phylum Streptophyta; class Magnoliopsida; order Poales; family Poaceae; genus Triticum; species Triticum aestivum. The sequence continues at coordinate 727,414,601 of NC_057801.1, forward strand.
AAGCCCATGTGGCACTTCAACGGGGAAGATGATGTCACCCGCTGTGGCCGTAAGGGTCCGGACTCCGCCACGGCTCTGGCAAGGATATTGTCCGATTTATACAAAGGAGAAGAGGAAGAATTCCTTCACATTAAACCGCAGGATGGATTCTCCATGTACAACCCCCCAAACTGGGTAAGTCGTTATTCCTTTCCCCCGCCTCACTTATTGTGGCATTCTTTGCTAAGATTATCTGCTTCGATATTTCCGAGCAGGAACTGAGGAGGGTCGTAGAAGGAATCTCCAGCCCCTCCCCACAGCCAAAGGACCCCGGAAGGGCCCTAGATCCAGGACTCGAAGAAGATCCGGATATTACCATGGAGCTTGTCAACGAGATATTCTATCAAGCAAGCTACGATGGCGCCTCAGTGGCCATTATTGCCGACTATCACGGACTGCTACCTACGCCGCGTGTAAGCCAAGCCGAAAAACCCTATCCTCCGAAGAGGAATCCCTTCAGATGTCATGCCTTACCCTGGAAGTGTCGTGTTTTTACAGAGACGACGGGCGGAGCGCGGGGCCGAGCCCCTAGGGACTCGTCGGCCATGGGTGTCCAGATCGGGCAGACTTAAGAGGAAGGCGGTAAGGGTCGACACGCCGCTGCAGAGGTAAGGCAAAAACCTGTCCTGCGATTATGGTATTTGAAGTATAACAGCGCCCTTCGTGTCCTGATAGGAAGAGGAGTAACCGGACTATATCCGGGGATCCCACCAATCACGCCTCCACTAGCCGGATTCCAAAACCGGCTTCGAGAGCGGAGGCGGAAGTGGGGCCGATGTCGCATACTTCTCCGACAGAGGACACGAATATGCTCTCGGCCACGAACTCCGAAGTAGAGAGCGCCATGAAACGCCGGCGCCGACGGGCCATGCTTCGGAAGAACATCTTTTCCGAAGAGGCATTTAATGCCTTCAATTCGGGAGACGCATACATCCGAGCTGCTCAAGGCGGGCTTGCCCGAGCGATGGACCAGTATACCAAAGATATACGGGTAAGAAAATTTGATAAGCATGTATAGCAGTAGCCCCTGAGACTTGAAACGGTTGGAACAACTGTTTTAAGGATCAATTTATGCACAGGTCCTTGTAGATAAGAATGAGCAATTGTCTCGGGAGCTGGAGGAGTGCAAGGCCGAGCTGAGGGCCACAGTTGCCAAGTTAGAGGAATCCCAGAAGCCCTCATCTGGTAACATTTGTCTCAATTGTACAAAGATGCACAGTTAGTAACTGGCTGATATGATAAGTCTAACATAAAATTCTGCACACAATCTCGGGCTGAATCCGGAGGGCGTAAGAGATGACGAGTCACATCTCAAAAGGCAGCTAAAGTCTGGCGAGCGCGTTCTTACGCAAGTTAGGCAGGAGAAGAACAATCTTCAAGATGCCAAAGTCCAGCTGGACGTGGAACTGAAAGACGTCCGCGCTCAATTGGCGAACTCCGTGAAGGAGAACAAAAGGCTTCGACGCGGCATTTATGGTAAGTGCCTAGACAAACTGTAGTATAGTTCGACGCGGAAGTATATTGAAAAGATTTTGCTTGTAGGAATGTTAACGGGTCGCCCCGAGGAGGAGATTCCCTCATCTGCATGCGATTTTCTACAAGACCTCTCACAATTGCACGAGCGAGCTCGGCAGGTGATGCAGGGCGTTGCTCAGGCCTTGTGGCCATCAAGCTTCCTGCCGAATGACATGGGGGAGCTTGTGGATATGCTTCAAGGAGCACGGCGGCGCTTCCGATTGTAGAAGATGTCAGCCTACCGGCAAGGTGCAAGGGAAGCCTGGGCTATGGTGAAGACGCGCTACACCAAGCTGGACCCGAACCATATGGCCGAAGTCGGACCGGTGGGGCCAGATGGGCAAGAAATTCCCGTGAGTCTGGTATATGACCAGGTAGCGTTAGCCGCAAAGTATTCTCAACAGGATTGTAAGCTAGATAGCCTGTTGGATGGTATAGAGGAGGAGTATAGTCAGTCCAAGTGATTGTGTAATTCAATGGACATAAGTAGTCCCTACCCGGATTAAAATCATTTGTCATGGCGGACCTTTTCGCTTCAGCCCCCGGATCCTACAGTCCGGTGTGTGTCTGAATACCCGCTCAGTTATACAAAATCGGGGTATGCGTGGAAACCAGGCATAGGGGTCATAAGTGCTTGAACAGACAAGTACCCAACTAGTTATGTTCTATTACATGGATAGTAAGAAACATCTTCCAGGGAGAATAGTTCCGTTAGGGGTTCCTTTCCCTGGGTACGCATGCGACAATGCACATGTCCGGACTGCGAACAAGGGCGCAGGATACAAAAATTTCTGGGGATTTACGTTGTAATAAACGAATACATCTTTTGTTCACCGACCGAATATTCTCTTAAGGACGCTAGCTTTCGGCTTCACCCAGTCTGAGGTACACATCTGGCTGAACCGGCAGTAACAATCGCAGAGGTGCTCCCCTTATGCCCTAGCCGAATTAACGGGAACGTAGGGCATAAACACAAGAGCAGGCAACCCAGCTTGGCCACATCTTAAGTCATATTGATGCATATAATGGTGAAGAAAAGGCACATATTGAAAAAGAACGCATATGTGATGGGCAAAAGGCCATTAAAGTAATTATATTTAGCTTCCGAATAGGAAGCCCCCAGGTATTGTTTACACACATAGTACGGCCGGAGTAATCCGCGCGTCCGTACTGTATTAAGTACTTTGTGTGAAGAGGAAAAAAAGGTTCAAGAAAGGAAAAGGGAGGGATCATAATTAAAAAGGAGGGGGTAAGGAGACGAACACTGAGTTCAGCGCTAGGCGTAGAATCTTTGGAGCCTAGCCGCGTTCCATGTGTTCGGCTCGAGTCTGTTATTGGATGCATTACATAAGCGGTACGCTCCTCCGGTGAGAACTTTGTCAATGACGAAGGGACCTTCCCACTTGGGTTTGAGCTTGTCCTTCTTCTTCTCCAGTAGGCGTAGAACGAGCTCGCCAATATTATAAGTTTTGGCCCGCACTTCTCTGCATTGATATCCTCGAGCCTGCTGCTGATAGAATGTGAAGCGGGCTTTTGCGATGTCGCGCTCCTCCTCCAGGGCATCCAAGTTATCCTGCCGATCTAACTCGGCTTCCTTCTCTTCGTACATGCGTACGCGTGGCGAATCATGTATTATGTCGCAGGGTAGTACTGCTTCTGCGCCGTATACCATAAAAATGGTGTATATCAGGTGGTGCGATTCGGCGTGGTCCGCAGCCCCCAGAGTAGGGAGTCAAGCTCTTCGAACCAGTGCGTATCCGACTCTGTCAAGGATCGCACTAGTCTGGGTTTGATGCCGCTCATGATGAGACCATTTGCCCGTTCGACCTAGCCGTTTGTTTGGGGATGGTAGACGGAAGCGTAATCAAGCTTGATCCCCATTTTGCCGCACCAAGTTTTCACTTCATCGGCTGTGAAATTTGAGCCAGTATCAGTGATGATGCGGTGGGGGACACCGTATCGGTGTACGACCCCTGATATGAAGTCTATTACTGGTCTGGATTCGGCCGTTTTGACTGGTTTGGCTTCTATCCATTTGGTGAACTTGTCCACCATGACCAATAAGTATTTTCTCTTATGGCTTCCCCCTTTAAGTGGTCCGACCATATCCAGCCCCCAGACCGCGAAGGGCCAAGTTATGGGGATTGTTTGGAGAGCAGTAGGGGGCATATGACTCTGATTGGCAAAGAGCTGGCAACCGACGCAGTGTTGGATAAGGTCCTGTGCGTCTGCTCGGGCCGTCGGCCAACAGAAGCCTGTACGGAAGGCCTTGCTGACTAGTGCTCGAGCCGCGACGTGGTGCCCTCCCAGTCCGGCATGGATTTCAGCCAAGAGCTGCCGCCCTTCCTCTTCGGAGATGCACCTTTGGAGCACTCCGGTCGCACTTTTCTTATAGAGTTCCCCTTCATGGACTTTGTAAGCTTTAGAACGCTGGATGATGCAGCGTGCTTCATTTTGGTCTTTGGGGAGCTCATGCCTATTGAGGTAGGCCAAGAAAGGCTCAGTCCACGGGACGATTACAACCATGATTTCGTGGGCCGAAGGTGTTTTTTTGGTGGTGGATCCTCCGATTATGTCTGATAGTTCGGAATCTAGGGGTGTGTTCGGATCCGTGCTAGTATTGCCGGACTCCCCTTCGCATACTATGGATGGCTTGAACAGCCTTTCCAAGAATATGTTAGGTGGGACAGGGTAGCGTTTAGCACCGATGCGGGCGAGGATGTCCGCCGCTTGATTGTTTTCTCGAGCCACATGGTGGAATTCGAGCCCCTCGAACCGAGCTGACATCTTGAGGACGACATTACGATAGGCCGCCATTTTCGGATCCTTGGCATCAAAGTCTTTGTTTATTTGTGATATTGCGAGGTTTGAATCCCCGCGCACTTCTAGGCGTTGGATGCCCATAGAGACTGCCATCCGAAGACCGTGCAGTAGAGCCTCATATTCGGCTGCATTGTTGGAGTATGTGTATAATATTTGGAGGACGTACTGGACCGTGTTTTCGGTGGGAGACGTCAAGACTACACCTGCTCCCAATCCGTCCAGCATTTTAGAGCCGTCGAAGTGCATGATCCAGTTAGAGTACGTGTCATACTCTTTAGGGAGTTTGGCTTCTGTCCATTCAGCGACAAAGTCAGCCAGTACTCGCGACTTGATGGACCACCGTGGTTTGTATGTTATGTCGAACGGAAGGAGCTCGATGGCCCATTTAGCAATCCGGCCCGTAGCGTCGCGGTATTTATTATGTCATTGAGTGGTACTTCAGAGGCCACCGTAATCGAACACTCTTGAAAGTAGTGTCGTAGCTTCCGGGATGCCATGAAGACCGCGTATGCTATTTTTTGATAGTGTGGGTATCGGGATTTGCATGGGGTGAGGACCGTGGATACATAATAAATAGGCTTTTGGAGCGGGAATTTGTATCCGTCAACCTCTTGTTCGACGATGAGCACTGCGCTTACAACTTGATGTGTTGCAGCTATGTACAGCAGCATAGGCTCGCCGATATTTGGCGCTGTTAGGACTGGATTACTGGCCAGTAAGGTCTTTATTTCGTCGAGTCCGGCCGCGGCTGCATCCGTCCACATGAAGTGTTCGGTACGCCGAAGAAGGCGGTAAAGAGGTAATGCCTTTTCTCCTAACCTGGAGATAAAGCGGCTCAAAGCGGCCACGCATCCAGCTAATTTCTGGATGTGCTTGAGGTCTGTTGGTATAGCCAGCTGCGACAGAGCTCAGATTTTTGCCGGATTCACTTCAATTCCTCTATTGGAAACAATGAAGCCCAACAGTTTCCCCGAGGGGACGCCATAAACGCATTTTTCCGGATTCAGCTTGATGACATATGTCCGGAGGTTATCGAATGTAAGCCTCAAGTCATCTATTAGGGTTTCGACGTGTCTTGTTTTTATGACCACGTCGTCCACGTATGCCTCCACTGTTTTGCTGATTTGCTTTTCCAGGCATGTTTGAATCATGTGTTGATAGGTTGCGCCGGTATTCTTAAGCCCGAAAGGCGTAGTGTTGAAGCAAAAAGGGCCGTATGGCGTTATGAAAGCTGTTGTAGCTTGGTTGGACTCTGCCATCTTTATTTGATGGTATCCAGAGTATGCATCGAGGAAACACAGCAAGTCGTGTCCTGCTGTGGCGTCGATGATTTGATCAATGCGAGGGAGGGGAAAGGGATCCTTGGGGCAAGCCTTGTTGAGGTCTTTGAAGTCGACGCATAAGCGCCAGGATTTGTCCTTCTTTGGTACCATTACCAGATTTACCAGCCAACCCGGATGCTTGATATCTCTGATGAATCCGGCCTCAAGTAGCCTGGCTAGCTCTTCCCCCATGGCTTGCCGTTTGGGCTCTGAAAATCGCCTTAGGGTCTGTTTGATAGGTTTGTATCCTTTTAGTATGTTAAGGCTATGTTCGGCCGATCCACGTGGGATGCCCGGTATGTCCGATGGGTGCCAGGCGAAAATGTCCCAATTCTCGCGTAAGAAGTCTCACAGTGCGGCGTCCATTGCAGGTCTCAACTATGTCCTGATGAAAGCTGTCTTCATGGGGTCCGTTGGATGGACTTGGAATTTGACTATCTCGTCCAAGGGTTTAAATGAGGTGGACTTGGGTCGCTTGTCGAGTATCACGTCGTCCCTATCCATGGTGGCCCGCAGTGTTGTTAATTCTTTGGCTGCTAGGGCTTCGGATAATGCTTCCAGGGCTAGTGTTGCGGTTTTGTTTTCGGCGCGAAGTGCGACGTCCAGATCACTGGCTAGAGTGATGATTCCATTGGGTCCGGGCATTTTAAGATTCATGTACCCGTAATGGGGTATAGCTTGAAAGCTTGTAAACGCGTCCCGCCCTAGAAGGGCGTGGTATCCACTGCTGAAAGGAGCCACTTGGAATGTAATTTCTTCGGACCTATAATTCTCCGGGGTGCTGAATACCACATTGAGTGTGATTTTTGCCGCACACCGCGCTTCCCAACTAGGGATAATTCCCCTGAAGGTTGTGCCACTTTGTTCAATGCGGCTTTTATCAATTTCCATTTTGTTGAGTGTTTCCTCGTAGATCAAGTTTAATTCGCTTCCGCCGTCCATGAGCACTTTAGTGAGCCGAAAGCCGTCCACGATTGGGCTAAGGACCAGAGCGGCTGGTGCCCGGACAGTCTGGAATCGAGGTTCGTCACTGGCATTGAAAGTTATAGCAGTGTCGTTCCATGGGTTTGTTTTTGCCAAATGGCAGATTTCAGCAGAGCTTTGATGAGCTCGCTTGCGCCTATTGTTTGAGGCAAAAGTCACGAAGACTATTAGTACCATATTGTGTTCGTTGGTGGGATATTGTTCTGCTTTATGGCTTGCAAGAAGATCCTCGCCGCTTTTTGCAACCTGCCAGAGTATCCAACATGCCCTAAGGCTATGAGTTGGTGGTGTGTCCGGAGTACTGTGGAGTTTACATGGCCCATTGAGCCATCCTTCCAATACGGTTCCCCGCCCTGGGGTGGGCTTTGGTTTTTTGGAGATTGGATCAGCCGACTTACAAGAGTTCACCCGTTTAGTTCGGACAAAGGTTTTGGCGAGAGCCGGACTATCCCAAAATCCTGTTTGGGTTTTCCAGGCGCTTTCCATCGCACAGTACTTCTGTACTATGGTTGCCAAGTCAGCAAAGTGTACTATGTCATGGCGACTTATAACATTAAGGATTCCTTTGTTCATGCAGTTTTTGCAGAAAAGTGAGACTACGTCCTCCTCGCGGTAGTCCTTGACCTTGTTTAACACAAGGAGGAATCTGGCCCAGTAGCGATGTACTGTCTCCTCGGGCTCTTGCCTGATATGGGAGAGACGGTTTAAGTCCGAGTGCGCGGTAGTTGCTGAATCCGGATTCTGATCCGATCTAGCACCCAGGGCATGGGAGCTTTCGAGTCTGACAGCTCGGGATCCGGGGTGCTCCCCAATTTCCCCGGCCCAGTGCCCGGTTCTAAGTCCGGGACCCGGGTCATGTCTTCCCTTGGGCGGGTGTCCGGCTCAGGGAGCTCGGTGATCCAGACATAATTCGTCCTCAAAATTGAGGGATAATCCGCGTGTGGTTCCTCCACTACCACTATCTCATGGGTGGCCGGCGGGGATTTAATGTCCCTTTGGTCGGGTTTAAGCCCGATCCGGTCATAGTCTGTAGCGACTCCTAGAGCGGTGATGCAATCCAAGAGCTCATTAAGGGAGGAGAGCTCTATTGGATCCATCTGTTCGGCGAGTTCCGAATTGATGCGAAGGTTATGTGTGATGACCAGAGAGACCATCGTCGGTGCGACAGCCGATGGGGCGGCCACGACGAAGTCGCCAAGTCAGAGAGTTTGGCCTATAGCTAGAGCTCCCCCAGAGGTAATGTTGTCCTTGACAACGAGACAAGCCATCGAGCCATGCAGCAACGACACAGAGGAACTCTCAATGAAAGCACCAATGTCGGTGTCAAAACCGGTGGATCTTGGCTAGGGGGTCCCGATCTGTGCGTCTTAGGCTGATGGTAACAGGAAGCAAGCGACACAGTGTTTACCCAGGTTCGGTCCCTCTCGATGGAGGTAAAACCCTACTTCCTGCTTGATTAATATTGACGATATGAGTAGTACAAGAGTAGATCTACCACGAGATCGTAGAGGCTAAACCCTAGAAGCTAGCCTATGATGATTGTGATTGTAATTGTGATCGGCCTTCTAAGGACCAACCTCTCTGGTTTATATAGACATCGGAGAGGGCTAGGGTTTACATGGAGTCGGTTACAAGGAAGGAAATATAATATCCGGATCGCCAAGCTTGTCTTTCACGCAAAGGAGAGTCCCATCCGGACACGGAACGGAGTCTTGAGTCTTGTATCTTCAGCTTCAATAGTCCGGACGACGTATATAGTCCGGCTGTCCGGATACCCCCTAATCCAGGAATCCCTCACCCATCCTGATGGTGCGTCCAACATTTTTGAATGGCGTGTGGAGGTATGTCTCCGACGGGTCTTGTGAGATTTGGTTTGCGTTTGTCTTCGGTGGATTCGATTGGATCTGGACTTTATTTGTTTGTGTTCGTGTGTCTACAAGTTGGATTTTTTTATGTATGCTTCTCTTCATCGACGGCGGTTGTTGTTCTGGTGCACTGGTCCTATGAGGTTTTAACACGATGACTTTTCGGTTGTCTACTACAACAAGGTTTTTTTGACTTTTGTGAGGGAGAAAAATGACGGCAATGCACCTTAGGCTTGCCCCACTGCTTGTAGTCGCTAGATAGTCTACAGGTAAGATGTAATTTCTTTACTTCTAGTGTTTTTGGTACTTTTTTTCTCAAATACGCAAAACTTGCGTATCATTGCATTGATAGAAGGAGTACGAGTGATTATAGGAGTTGGTACAACATATGACACGGACACAAAGTGTTTTTGGTATTGCTTTGAAGTGGATTTAATTGACCAAAATCCAATAACTTAGCATGCATCCATTCGCAAAATGTGCCTCATCCCTGTCATTTTTTCCAACACAATACAATAGTAGAACTTCTACTGCAGATATGGTCACTTCATTGATGCTGAGATACATCTAGAGGGCAAGACCTGTAGATTCACTGGTTTCTATGGGGAACCCCAGACGGAGCTGAGGAAGAAATCTTGGGATGCGATCCGGTTTCTTAAAGCCCAAGATAATTTGTCGTAGCTTTGCGAGGGCGATTTTAATGAAGCAATGTTTCAGTCGGACCAATTTGGAGGGAACACTCGGAGCTTTAATCAAATGGAAGACTTCAGGGTTTGTTTAGCAGATTGTGGTTTGGTGGATCTAGGGTACACTGGGTATCCGTATACATGGGACAACAAGCGTGATGGTGAGGACAACATCCAAGTTAGGCTTGATCGTGCGATGTGTAATGATGGTTTTGCGGAGATGTTCCTTGATACTACTGTTGAACATATTGTGACGGAGGAGTCCGACCATGTAGCCATAGTTATCCGTGCGATGGAGACAGCTCCATGCAGCACGCACAAAGGCCCATGCCAGTTCAAGTGGGAGGAAGCTTGGGTGAAACATCTTGAGTATGAAGATATGGTCACGACGGCGTGGCAAGCGGCGAGTAATGGTGACAGAGGTGTTGGAAATATGCCCTAGAGGCAATAATAAAAGGATTATTATTACATTTCCTTGTTCATGATAATTGTCTTTATTCATGCTGTAATTGTATTATCCGGAAATCGTAATACACGTGTGAACACATAGACCATAATATGTCCCTAGTAAGCCTCTAGTTGACTAGCTCGTTGATCAACAGATAGTCATGGTTTCCTGACTATGGACATTAGATGTCGTTGATAACGGGATCACATCATTAGGAGAATGATGTGATGACAAGACCCAATCCTAAGCATAGCACAAGATCGTGTAGTTCGTTTTGCTAGAGCTTTTCCAATGTCAAGTATCTTTTCCTTAGACCATGAGATCGTGTAACTCCCGGATACCGTAGGAGTGCTTTGGGTGTACCAAACGTCACAACATAACTGGGTGACTATAAAGGTGCACTACAGGTATCTCCAAAAGTGTCTGTTGGGTTGACACGGGTCGAGACTGGGATTTGTCACTCCGTATTACGGAGAGGTATCACTGGGCCCACTCGGTAGTGCATCATCATAATGAGCTCAAAGTGACCAAGTGTCTGGTCACGGGATCATGCATTACGGTACGAGTAAAGTGACTTGCCGGTAACGAGACTGAGCGAGGTATTGGGATACCGACGATCGAGTCTCGGGCAAGTAACATACCGTCTGACAAAGGGAATAGTATACGGGGTTGCTTGAATCCTCGACATCGTGGTTCATCCGATGAGATCATCGGGGAGTATGTGGGAGCCAACATGGGTATCCAGATCCCGTTGTTGGTTATTGACCGGAGAGTCGTCTCGGTCATGTCTGCATGTCTCCCGAACCCGTAGGGTCTACACACTTAAGGTTCAGTGACGCTAGGGTTGTATGAATATGAGTATGCAGCAAATTGAATGTTGTTCGGAGTCCCGGATGAGATCTTGGACGTCACGAGGAGTTTCGGAATGGTCCAGAGGTAAAGAATTATATATAGGAAGTGTTGTTTCGGCCATCGGGAAAGTTTCGGGGTCATCCGGTATTGTACCGGGACCACCGAAAGGGTCCCGGGGGTCCACCGGGTGGGTCCACCTATCCTGGAGGGCCCCGTGGGCTGAAGTGGGAAGGAACCAGCCCCTAGTGGGCTGGTGCGCCCCCCCCCCCTTGGGCCCCCTTGCGCCTAGGGTTGGAAACCCTAGGTGGGGGGCGCACCACTTGCCTTGGGGGGCACTCCACCCCCCTGGCCGCCGCCCCCCTTGGGAGATTGCATCTCCCAGGGCCGGCGCCCCCCCCTGGGGGCCTATATAAAGGAGGGCAGGGGGGAAGGCAGCCGCACCCTGTGTCTTGGCGCCTCCCTCCCCCTGCTACACCTCGTCCTCCTCCCGCAGCCGCTTGGCAAAGCCCTGCCGGAGTTCTGCTGCATCCACCACCATGCCGTTGTGCTACTGGATCATCATAAACCTCTCCTTCCCCCTTGCTAGATCAAGACGGAGGAGACGTCACGCTGACCGTACGTGTGTTGAATGCGGAGGTGCCGCCCGTTCGGCGCTAGGATCTCCGGTGATAGGATCACGACGAGAACGACTACTTCAACCCCGTTCTTTTGAACGCTTCCGCACACGATCTACAAAGTGGTATGTAGATGCATATCTCTCCCATGACTCGTTGCTTAGATGAACTCATAGATGGATCTTGGTGAAACCGTAGGAAAAATTTTATTTTCTGCAATATTCCCCAACAGTGGTATCATGAGCTAGGTCTATGCGTAGTTCTCTATTGCACGAGTAGAACACAAATTTGTTGTGGGCGTAGATCTTGTCAACTTGCTTGCCGCTACTAGTCTTTTCTTGCTTCAGCGGTATTGTGGGATGAAGCGTCCCGGACCGACCTTACACGTACGCTTACGTGAGACAGGTTCCACCGACTGACATGCACTAGTTGCATAAGGTGGCTAGCGGGTGTCTGTCTCTCCCACTTTAGTTGGAGCGGATTCGACGAAAAGGGTCCTTATGAAGGGTAAATAGAAGTTGACAAAATCACGTTGTGGTTATTCGTAGGTAAGAAAACGTTCTTGCTAGAACCCAATTGCAGCCACGTAAAAGATGCAACAACAATTAGAGGACGTCTAACTTGTTTTTGCAGCAATTGTCATGTGATGTGATATGGCCAGAAGTTGTGATGAATGATGATTGATATATTGTTATGTATGAGATCATGTTCTTGTAATAGGAATCATGACTTGCATGTCGATGAGTATGACATACGGCAGGAGCCATAGGAGTTGTCTTTATTTTTTGTATGACCTGCGTGTCATTGAAGAACGCCATGCAAATTACTTTACTTTATTGCTAAATGCGTTAGCCATAGAAGTAGAAGTAGTCGTTGGCGTGACAACTTCATGAAGAAACAATGATGGAGATCATGATGATGGATATCATGGTGTCATGCCGGTGACAAAGATGATCATGGAGCCCCGAAGATGGAGATCGGAGGAGCTATATGATATTGGCCATATCATGTCACTACTTTATATAATTGCATGTGATGTTTATTATGTTTTATGCATCTTGTTTACTTAGAATGGCGGTAGTAAATAAGATGATCCCTTATAATAATTTCAAGAAAGTGTTCCCCTAACTGTGCACCGTTGCTAAAGTTCGTCGTTTCGAAGCACCACGTGATGATCGGGTGTGATAGATCCTTACGTTCACATACAACGGGTGTAAGACAATTTTACACATGAAGAACGCTTAGGGTTAACTTGACGAGCCTAGCATGTACAGACATGGCCTCGGAACACAAGAGACCGAAAGGTCGAACATGAGTCGTATGGAAGATACGATCAACATGGAGATGTTCACCGATGATGACTAGTCCGTCTCACGTGATGATCGGACACGGCCTAGTCGACTCGGATCGTGTAACACTTAGATGAGTAGAGGGATGTCTAATCTGAGTGGGAGTTCATTAAATAATTTGATTAGATGAACTTAATTATCATGAACTTAGTCTAAAACTTTTGCAAAATATGTCTTGTAGATCAAATGGCCAACGCTCATGTCAACATGAACTTCAATGCGTTCCTAGAGAAAACCAAGCTGAAAGATGATGGCAGCAACTATTCGGACTGGGTCCGGAACCTGAGGATCATCCTCATAGCAGCCAAGAAAGCATATGTCCTAGATGAACCGCTAGGTGAAGCACCCATCCCAGAGAACCAAGACGTTATGAACGCTTGGCAGTCATGTGCTGATGATTACTCCCTCGTTCAGTGCGGCATGCTTTACAGCTTAGAACCGGGGCTCCAAAAGCGTTTTGAGAAACACGGAGCATATGAGATGTTCGAGGAGCTGAAAATGGTTTTCCAAGCTCATGCCCGGGTCGAGAGATATGAAGTCTCCGACAAGTTCTATAGTTGTAAGATGGAGGAAAACAGTTCTGTCAGTGAGCACATACTCAAAATGTCTGGGTTGCACAACCGCCTGTCCCAGCTGGAGATCAACCTCCTGGACGAGGCGGTCATTGACAGAATCCTTCAGTCGCTCCCACCGAGCTACAAGAGCTTTGTGTTGAACTACAATATGCAGGGGATGGTGAAGACCATTCCTGAAGTATTTTCAATGCTGAAGTTAGCAGAGGTTGAAATCAAGAAAGAACATCAAGTGTTGATGGTCAATAAGACCACTAAGTTCAAGAAGGGCAAGGGTAAGAAGAACTTCAAGAAGGACGGCAAAGATGTTGCCGCGCCCGGTAAGCCAGTTGCCGGGAAGAAGTCAAAGAATGGACCCAAGCCTGAGACTGAGTGCTTTTATTGCAAGGGGAAGGGTCACTGGAAGCGGAACTACCCCAAAATACTTAGCGGACAAGAAGGCCGGCAACACTAAAGGTATATTTGATATACATGTAATTGATGTGTACCTTACAAATACTCGTAGTAACTCCTGGGTATTTGATACCGGTGCCGTTGCTCATATTTGTAACTCACAGCAGGAGCTGCGGAATAAGCGGAGACTGGCGAAGGACGAGGTGACTATGCGCGTCGGGAATGGTTCCAAGGTCGATGTGATCGCCGTCGGCACGCTACCTCTGCATTTACCCACGGGATTAGTTATGAACCTCAATAATCATTATTTAGTGCCAAGTTTGAGCACGAACATTGTATCTGGATCTCGTTTGATACGAGATGGCTACTCATTTAAATCCGAGAATAATGGTTGTTCTATTTACATGAGAGATATGTTTTATGGTCATGCCTCGATGGTCAATGGTTTATTCTTAATGAATCTCGAACGTAATGTTACACATATTCATAGTGTGAATACCAAAAGATGTAAAGTTGATAACGATAGTCCCACATACTTGTGGCACTGCCGCCTTGGTCACATTGGTGTCAAGCGCATGAAGAAGCTCCATGCTGATGGACTTTTAGAGTCTCTAGATTATGAATCATTTGACACATGCGAACCATGCCTCATGGGCAAAATGACCAAGACTCCGTTCTCCGGAACAATGGAGCGAGCAACCAACTTGTTGGAAATCATACATACCGATGTGTGCGGTCCAATGAGTGTTGAGGCTCGCGGAGGATATCGTTATGTTCTCACTCTCACTGATGACTTGAGTAGATATGGGTATGTCTACTTAATGAAACACAAGTCTGAAACCTTTGAGAAGTTCAAGGAATTTCAGAATGAGGTAGAGAATCAACGTGACCGAAAGATAAAGTTCCTACGATCAGATCGTGGAGGAGAATACTTAAGTCATGAATTTGGTACACACTTAAGGAAATGTGGAATTGTTTCACAACTCACGCCGCCTGGAACACCTCAGCGTAACGGTGTGTCCGAACGTCGTAATCGCACTCTATTGGATATGGTGCGATCTATGATGTCTCTTACCGATTTACCGCTATCATTTTGGGGATACGCTCTAGAGACAGCTACATTCACTTTAAATAGGGCACCGTCTAAATCCATTGAGACGACACCGTATGGATTATGGTTTTGGAAGAAACCTAAGTTGTCGTTTCTAAAAGTTTGGGGATGCGATGCTTATGTCAAGAAACTACAACCTGAAAAGCTCGAACCCAAGTCGGAAAAATGCGTCTTCATAGGATACCCTAAGGACACCATTGGGTATACCTTCTACTTAAGATCCGAGGGCAAGACCTTTGTTGCCAAGAACGGATCCTTTCTGGAAAAAGAGTTTCTCTCGAAAGAAGTAAGTGGGAGGAAAGTAGAACTCGATGAAGTACTACCTCTTGAACCGGAAAGTAGTGCAGCTCAGGAAATGTTCCTGTGGTGCCTACACCAACTAGAGAGGAAATTAATGATTATGATCAAGGTACTTCAGATCAAGTTGCTACTGAACCTTGTAGGTCCACAAGGACACGTTCCACACCAGAGTGGCATGGCAACCCTGTCCTGGAAATCATGTTGTTAGACAACGGTGAACCTTCAAACTATGAAGAAGCGATGGCGGGCCCAGATTCCAACAAATGGCTTGAAGCCATGCAATCCGAGATAGAATCCATGTATGAAAACAAAGTATGGACTTTGACAGACTTGCCCGATGATCAGCGAGCGATAGAAAACAAATGGATCTTTAAGAAGAAGACGGATGCGGATGGTAATATTACCATCTATAAAGCTCGACTTGTCGCTAAGGGTTATGGGCAAGTTCAAGGGGTTGACTACAATGAGACTTTCTCTCCCGTAGTGAAGCTGAAGTCCGTCCGAATCATGTTAGCAATTGCCGCATACTATGATTATGAGATATGGCAGATGGACGTCAAAACGGCATTCCTTACCGGGCATCTTAAGGAAGAACTGTATATGATGCAGCTGGAGGGTTTTGTTGATCCTAAGAAAGCTAACAAAGTATGCAAGCTCCAGCGATCCATTTATGGGTTGGTGCAAGCATCTCGGAGTTGGAACATTCGCTTTGATGAGATGATCAAAGCGTTTGGGTTTATGCAGACTTATGGAGAAGCCTGCGTTTACAAGAAAGTGAGTGGGAGCTCTGTAGCATTTCTCATATTATATGTAGATGACATACTCTTGATGGGAAATGATATAGAACTTTTGGACAGCATTAAGGCCTACTTGAATAAGTGTTTTTCAATGAAGGACCTTGGAGAAGCTGCTTACATATTAGGCATCAAGATCTATAGGAATAGATCGAGACGCCTCATAGATCTTTCACAAAGCACATACCTTGATAAGATTTTGAAGAAGTTCAAAATGGATCAGTCCAAGAAAGTGTTCTTGCCTGTACTTCAAGGTGTGAAATTGAGCTCGGCTCAATGCCCGACCACGGTAAAAGATAAAGAAGAGATGAGTGTCATCCCCTATGCTTCAGCCATAGGATCTATTATGTATGCCATGCTGTGTACCAGACCTGATGTAAACCTTGCCGTAAGTTTGGTAGGAAGGTACCAAAGTAATCCTGGCAAGGAACACTAGACAGCGGTCAAGAATATCCTGAAGTACCTGAAAAGGACGAAGGACATGTTTCTCGTTTATGGAGGTGACGAAGAGCTCGTCATAAAGGGTTACGTCGACGCTAGCTTCGACACAGATCTGGATGACTCTAAGTCACAAACCGGATACGTGTATATGTTGAATGGTGGAGCAGTAAGCTGGTGTAGCTGCAAGCAGAGTGTCGTGGCGGGATCTACATGTGAAGCGGAGTACATGGCAGCCTCGGAGGCAGTGCATGAAGCAATTTGGGTGAAGGAGTTCATCACCGACCTAGGAGTCATGCCCAATGCGTCGGGGCCGATCAAACTCTTCTGTGACAACACTGGAGCTATTGCCCTTGCCAAGGAGCCTAGGTTTCACAAGAAGACCAGGCACATCAAGCGTTGCTTCAACTCCATCCGTGAAAATGTTCAAGATGGAGACATAGATATTTGCAAAGTACATACGGATCTGAATGTCACAGATCCGTTGACTAAACCTCTTTCGCGAGCAAAACATGATCAACACCAGACCTCTATGGGTGTTCGATTCATCACAATGTAACTAGATTATTGACTCTAGTGCAAGTGGGAGACTGTTGGAAATATGCCCTAGTGGCAATAATAAAAGGATTATTATTATATTTCCTTGTTCATGATAATTGTCTTTATTCATGCTATAATTGTATTATCCGGAAATCGTAATACACGTGTGAATACATAGACCATAATATGTCCCTAGTAAGCCTCTAGTTGACTAGCTCGTTGATCAACAGATAGTCATGGTTTCCTGACTATGGACATTAGATGTCGTTGATAACGGGATCACATCATTAGGAGAATGATGTGATGGACAAGACCCAATCCTAAGCATAGCACAAGATCGTGTACTTCGTTTTGCTAGAGCTTTTCCAATGTCAAGTATCTTTTCCTTAGACCATGAGATCGTGTAACTCCCGGATACCGTAGGAGTGCTTTGGGTGTACCAAACGTCACAATGTAACTGGGTGACTATAAAGGTGCACTACAGGTATATCCGAAAGTGTCTGTTGGGTTGACACGGATCGAGACTGGGATTTGTCACTCCATATTACGGAGAGGTATCACTGGGCCCACTCGGTAGTGCATCATCATAATGAGCTCAAAGTGACCAAGTGTCTGGTCAGGGGATCATGCATTACGGTACGAGTAAAGTGACTTGCCGGTAACGAGACTGAACGAGGTATTGGGATACCGACGATCGAGTCTCGGGCAAGTAACATACCGTCTGACAAAGGGAATAGTATACAGGGTTGCTTGAATCCTCGACATCGTGGTTCATCCGATGAGATCATCGAGGAGTATGTGGGAGCCAACATGGGAATCCAGATCCCGCTGTTGGTTATTGACTGGAGAGCCGTCTCGGTCATGTCTGCATGTCTCCCGAACCCGTAGGGTCTACACACTTAAGGTTCGGTGACGCTAGGGTTGTATGAATATGAGTATGCAGCAAACCGAATGTTGTTCGGAGTCCCGGATGAGATCCCGGACGTCACGAGGAGTTTCGGAATGGTCCGGAGGTAAAGAATTATATATAGGAAGTGCTGTTTCGGCCATCGGGAAAGTTTTGGGGTCATCCGGTATTGTACCGGGAGCATCGGAAGGGTCCCGGGGGTCCACCGGGTGGGGCCACCTATCCCGGAGGGCCCCGTGGGCTGAAGTGGGAGGGAACCAGCCCCTAGTGGGCTGGTGCGCCCCCCCTTGGCCCCCCCTGCGCCTAGGGTTGGAAACCCTAGGTGGGGGGGGGGGCGCACCACTTGCCTTGGGGGGCACTCCACCCCCCTGGCCGCCGCCCCCCTTGGGAGATTGCATCTCCCAGGGCCGGCGCCCCCCCCCCCCTGGGGGCCTATATAAAGGAGGGCAGGGGGAGGGCAGCCGCACCCTATGTCTTGGCGCCTCCCTCCCCCTGCTACACCTCGTCCTCCTCCCGCAGTCGCTTGGCGAAGCCCTGCCGGAGTTCTGCTGCATCCACCACCACGTCGTTGTGCTGCTGGATCATCATCAACCTCTCCTTCCCCTTTGCTGGATCAAGACGGAGGAGACTTCACGCTGATCGTATGTGTGTTGAACGCAGAGGTGCCGTCCGTTTGGCGCTAGGATCTCCGGTGATAAGATCACGACGAGAATGACTACTTCAACCCCGTTCTTTTGAACGCTTCCGCACGCGATCTACAAAGTGGTATGTAGATGCATCTCTCTCCCATGACTCGTTGCTTAGATGAACTCATAGATGGATCTTGGTGAAACCATAGGAAATTTTTTATTTTCTGCAACGTTCCCCAACAAGAGGTATAGCGGCTGTGTGGGCTAAACTGGAGACGGTCACGAGGGATATGCAACAGTGGGGCCGACAGGTGTTTGGCTTGATCAGAAAACAAATCAGCACGCTCAAGACGCAACTGGAAGATGCTAAGAGGAGATCCCTTGTCACCGGATGCTCACTGGAGGTCTGTGACATTGAGGGTCAGCTATGTGATATTTTTGAGAAGGAAGAGATCCTATACAAACAACGGTCCAGGGTGGATTGGCTTGCTGCTGGTGACCAGAACACTAAGTACTTCCAGAATAGATGCTCACACCGCAAGAGAAAGAACACTGTCAAGGCTCTAACGAGAGAAGATGGAACCAAATGCACTACAGATGAGGGCATGCGGGAAATGGCGGCAACTTTCTATGAGAATCTATTTTGGTCGGAGGGATCGGCGGATGCTAACCTGCTGCTAGAGAACATTATGCCCTTGGTTACTGATTTGATGAATGATAAACTAACATCGGCCATTACAGACTTAGAGATCGAACGGGCGTTGTTCCAGATAGGCCCGACTAAGGTGCCGGGGCCGGATGGTTTACCCGCAATGTTTTACCAAAGACAGTGGTCTCTGGTGAAGGAAGATGTTTGCAGAGCTGTATGTGACTTCTTCGAAGGTGAGGCAGCTCCTGACAGTTTTAATGCGACTGCTATTGTGATGATCCCCAAAGTAAACTCACCGGAGTTACTTTCACAGTTCAGACCAATTAGCTTTTGTAATGTGCTCTACAAAATAGCATCTAAAGTTCTTGCCAACAGATTAAAATATATTCTTCCAGTGTTGATCTCTGAAGAGCAAAGTGCTTTTGTACCTCGGAGGCTCATAACGGATAACGTGTTGATTGCATATGAGAGTGTTCATGCGACCTGGACTAGAAAGAGAAAGAAACCGTTGTGTGCTGTGAAGTTGGACATGATGAAGGCGTACGATAGAGTAGAATGGATTTTCCTACAGCAAATGCTTGAACATTTTGGTTTCAACCGGAGATGGATTTCCATGGTGATGAAGTGTGTTACATCAGCTAGTTTTGTTGTCAAATTAAATGGAGGTTGTTCCAGAGGTTTTTTTGCCATCAAGGGGGCTGCGACAGGGTGACCCTCTGTCGCCCAACCTGTTCCTCTTTTGTGTAGAAGGATTCTCAGCTTTACTTAAGAAGGCGCAGCAGAACAAAGATATTAGAGGTGTTTCGTTTGGGAGCACTGGCCCCCACATCACACACCTACTGTTTGCAGACGATAGCATAGTGTTCTTGGAAGGATCATGTTGTGACCGTTTTTTCAGGATATTAATTTCCCAGAAAATGGCCCTTGTGCTCACCAGCCCCGGGATTACTGTTAGCTGCTGAGACACCAATTTGATACAAAAACTCCAAGCAAAATACAAAATGTGTAGTACAAGACCATTCTGGCCTATGAGTACAACAAATGGTTTCTAGTGGTTGATGGCGGAAGCGGTTTGTGGTTCATCAGTGTCTATGGGACTCCATTTTCCACAGGAACAACTGACCTGGATAACTCCTATCTTCGTGAGGCTGCTATCACCATTGCGTAGGTTCTGGGGCTGCAATCGCAATGCTCCTCTCCATGCAAGAAATCTGGCCAAGACAATAGCCAGGGACAAGCCAGTGATTACTTTGAATGTACTCGCAAACATTATGAACACAGGTATAACATAATGAATGATAATCATGCTCTGAAATATTTCATGATCACAACGTCAGTCACGAAATAAAAAAAATCCATGATGCACGCAAGCAGGTTATTCATATACAACATGAATATGCAATAAGGGAGTGGAAATAGAATGCACCGATCGGGTGTCTGAAGCGACGCCTCGAGAGGATAATAATATAAAGCATGCCTTAGTCAGGCATATGTGCGACACCACATAAAGGGCTTATAAATAATTTAAATAACAAGCATGCCAAAGTCGGGCGTCTGAGCGACGTCACATAAAGGGCTTATAAAGGAAATAAGTAACAAGCATGCCACAGTCGGGCGTCTGTGCGACACCACATAAAGGGCTTATAAGTAATCTAAATGACAAGCATGCCACAGTCGGGCGTCTGAGCGACACCACAAAAAGGGCTTATAAATAATTTTAAATAACAAGCATGCCACAGTCGGGCGTCTGAGCGACAGCACATAAAGGGCTTATAAGAGAATAATCACAGTGAATATCGAGGAGGTAGAACCATCCCAGGGATACTCAATAATTTAAATAATGTAAATGGTTAGTCCATAATAATAGTAATCATAATCATCATGAGTCACAAGTCATGATCCATGTTCTGGTTTAGCAATATTTCCTCTGAAGACCGACATTAAGACCGACACTTGACCCATCCCAGACTGTAGTCCCTAACCATGGACACGGCTATTCGAATAGATATAATATCTGCAGAGGGTGTACTCTTTACCCACGAGTAACGGATTCCTTTAGTCCATCGGGACTAATTCCGTCTACGGTCTTTTAATTGAAAACACACCTGACCGCACACACCAGCCTAACTTACTGGTGTCTGGAATCACCCACGACACCCGTTAAGCAAAACTCTAAGTGGGGAGGCTACAACCTCGACTAGCATGGGATCACAAAATTTATAACGCGTGCAAACTAGGGGAGCTACCCCCTCGGCTCCAACCGGAAACACCCATGCCCCCGGACCAGGTGGCATGTCTACCGGATGCAGCCGGTATCTTCCACCATGGACTCTCTGTACGGTGTGTGCTGGGAAGGGGTTGACAACTTACTGAACCATACCCTACCTATGGCAAGGACAAGTGGTAGTACGAAACAAGTATGGGGGTTAGTGGAACAAGACTCGATCTATGGTCAACTCAGGAGGTTAAGACATTTCCTGCATGATAAGCATAAGAAATATATTTCACACCAATCAGACAGAATCACCACTCATCATACCTCACCATGCCTTACCGGACATAACCATCTTGACGAAGAACTAGAGACAAGCTCGTGTCTACCCAAGACAGAGACTTTCCCGGATTCCTCCCGATAGGCATGAAAGGCATATGAGGGTGATTACTAGCTATCATAAGCATATCAAATTACAACAGCAAGGAATCATCATTATGCACTCATGAATGTGATCATAACACCACATAAAATATCGAATACTTCGTGTCAAGGTGATGTCGTATTTGCATCAAATGACGCACAACAAATATTATGCCGGGGTTCAGAATGCTTGCCTTCAAGAGTATGTAAGTGGGGTGCACTTTTTTGAAAGTTGCTTCCTTCTTCAAAAATCCTATTTTAAAAATAAATAAATTAACACATAGTTTCAAAACAGTACAAAAAGTTGTCTGTAAAATTTTCAAATAAATATGAAAATAAACTAGACAAAATTTGAGAAACAATAGAAAAAGAATCAAATCAATTGGACTTATATTTAAAAAGTTATAGCCAGTCAAAATTTAGTCAAAATTTTTGCTTTTAATAAAAATCAGAAAAAGAAAACGGTTCGGGGGCTTACTCTTTCGAAGGCGTATTCGGTGGAATACGTTTCCACTAAAGACACGTCGGCAGAGCTGGGGTCACTGGCAGGTGGGGCCGTCGGGTCCACTGGTCAGGTTTGACCAGTCGCCGCGCCCTCCTTCCTTCTCTGGCCGAGCGGTGGCGGGGCTCCGGCGATTGCCGTCGACGAACGGCGGCTCCCCGCGGGATTTTGAGGGCGGGGATGGATCCGCTGGTCCAGGGTGGTCCTCCCAGTGGTTGATAGTCTGGCGGGGGAGGAGGGGGTCGCCGGCGGCGAGCTCCGTGGCGGACGGTGGTTTCGGGAAGATTGGGGTCTCGAGCTATGGTGGCTCCGCACGGTCGAGGGGAGTCAGACGGTGGCGTTGGAAGGACTAGGGAGGCCCTGATCATGACGGACGGGACCGGAGTGTGGCGGCGGCCGAACTGACCGGAGACGAGGAGGAAGGCCTCCCTCCGTCGATTGCTGGCTGCGGGGGCTCTAGAGGGATGGCCCGAGGTCGTCTGAGGGTCTGGTTGAGCTTGGGGGCTCCTTTTATAGGCGGTCGAGGTCGGTTACCGCGGCTGCGGATAAGAACGCCGGCGAACCGCCGTTCTGTTGCTGGCAGGGCGACGTGGCGGTGACGAGCGCTAGCGGACGGGCTCGTGGATGAGTTCGAGATGTTCAGGGGCGAGCTGGCGCGCGGCTGTGGCTCGGGCGGCGCCGTCCATGGCAGGAGCGTGCTGCGGACGCCGGCGTGCCGCCAAGAGGGCTCTGATGGC
Organism: Triticum aestivum; assembly: GCF_018294505.1. NCBI lineage: Eukaryota > Viridiplantae > Streptophyta > Magnoliopsida > Poales > Poaceae > Triticum > Triticum aestivum. Next base: position 727,437,305 of record NC_057801.1, read on the forward strand.
GGCGCTGTAGGGCGCCAAGGACGGCTTGGAGGGTTCTGGCGAGCAGACGAGAATGGGGCGTGGCCCTGCGGGCGAGCAAAGGCCAGGGGCACGACGCGGCGGCTCGGTTGCGCGCGCGTGAAAAACGTGCGCTCTGGGCGCGCCATGTGCTCGATGAAATGCCAACGCGTGCTAGAGGGCTTGAATGAGGCTGGTAGCTAATAGGTCTAGGTTAGAGGTAGCTAGGAGATTAGTGGACATGGCTGTTGGGTCAGGGGATCATGTCTGCAATGTAAACTAAAAACTATGCCAAAACTGGCCATGCACACAAGGTGCTCGACAGAATGCCATGGGCATCTAGGCATTTCTTTGGGTGGCTAAAAACTCTAGATCAGAGTCTCTTTAGATGATAAAGAGGGTGGCAAGGTTGGTTTGACAAAAACAGAAACTCACTAGTGTAAGTTTTTGAGAAAACCAAATCTGGACAGAAAATAAAGGGCATTATTACATGGACAAAAAATACTCCAATGGGTCCAATCTCCTGGACTTAAGGGTTTGGTAGGCTGGTCTATAAGCAGGAGAAAAATCAAGGGCAATAGGGCAAGATAAAACATGGTTGCAGTACAAAACACCAAACTGGACCAAAATGAAGATGAGGATGATTTGCTCAAATTTTTCAAAGAACACCAATGGGTTTTTGCATAAAGTTGAATTATACACTAGTACTAACATCCCCTAATTTTGGTGGAAGTTTTAAAGAAATATTTAAATAGGTTGTAGTGCAAATTACAAACTGGACCAGATTTGAAAACTTGAGGTAGGGCTCAAAATCTCCAAATGACTAAAAGAGATTTTTGCATAAAAGTGATGTGGGAACATCACATGACATCCCCAAATTTTAGTGGAACTTTTAAAGAAGTATTTGCAAGGGTTGTAGTGCAAATGGAACTCTAAAACTAATGAAAAATCATTTTTTAAGAAATAAAGCTTAGGAAAAATAATTGTAGAAATAATTCCACTAATAAAAAGAAATGGTCTTGGAAAGATATACAAGTCCAATAATATTTTTGAAAGGTTTCCACCTAGAAGGAAAAACTCAAAAAAATCAGAGGGACAGAGTGGTCTGAAATTAAATGATAAAACCAGAAAATAAAAGTTTAATTTCCTGGCAAAATTTTAATTAATAAATCAAGGTCAAAATTTTGGGGTGTTACAGATCACAGGATGATTTGGCGGTGCTCAAAGGGATTCTCATCAAGTATGAGGCAGCCTCCGGACAAAAAGTTAATCTTCAAAAGTCCACTATCTTTTTCGGGAAGGGATGTCCTAATGAGGACAAGGGGCCGTTAATGCAAGCAATTGGGATCCAAACAGAGGCACTTGGTGAAAGATATTTGGGCCTACCAAGAGTGGTGGGCAAATCTAAGGATGGAACGTTTAAGTATGTAACGGAGTGCTCGAAAGGCAAGGTCTCGGGATGGAAAGGGCAAGGCCTCTCTAAGGCAGCGAGAGAGGTGCTTGTCAAATCGGGATTGCAATCTACACCAACTTTCACCATGAGCTGTTTTCAACTCACAAAGAAGATGTGCAGGAACCTGACTTCAATTTCGTCAAACTTTTGGTGGGGTGAAGCAAATGGAGAAAAGAAGTTGCATTGGTTAGCATGGGAGAAGATGTGTATGGAGAAGAGGGACAGAGGGCTTGGGTTCAGAGACCCAGTAGCTTTCAACCAAGCTTTGCTTGCTAAGCAGGCTTGGCGAGTGTTGCAATGCCCGGACTCCCTATGCGCTAGAATTTTGAAGGCCCGGTACTATAGAGACGGCTCTATTATGAACGTTACCCGCCCATCCGGTGCGTCCTACACTTTCCGGAGCATGATATATGGGCGGGACCTGCTAAGAGAAGGCACGATCTGGCGCATAGATGATGGGTCAAAGATCAATGTCCACCACGATAATTGGATCCCGAGACGTGGGAGTATGAAGCCGCTGGGACAATCTTTTGTTCCGGGGGCTATCAAGGTGCAGAACCTCATGACGCCGGATGGAAGGGGATGGAATCAGGAGCTGGTGGATGACATGTTTTCACCAGATGATGCAAAGGATATCAAGCAGATAGCTATTGGTGGGCCTAACATGGATGACTACATAGCCTGGAACTTCACGAAGAACGGGTTGTTTACGGTGAGATCAACCTATCATCTGAGGATGGCGTTGAACGGGGTGAAGTCCGGACGGCCGGGCCGTTCCTCCTTGGTCAACGCGCACAAGGGCTGGCTCGCGCTGTGGGATGCTAGTGCCCCAAATAAGGCTAAAATTCATATGTGAAGACTCATGAGAAATGGGTTAGCTGTTGGGACGGAGCTTCACCGTCGTCATATCAAGCCGGGGGTGTTTTGTGTGGCATGTGGACGAGAAGAGGACCTCCTCCACCGTTTTTGGACATGTCCGCATTCAGCCTTGTTTTGGAGGATGCTGCGTTCGGAGAAAGGAGTTATGGTGGCAGCCCCACCGTGTCAGATCGACTCCTCGAGCGCGCTGTCGTCATGGCTGCCTGGGTGGTTCGCGGAAGCAAGAGAGGAGGAGAGAGCCACGATGATCCAGGCCTGCTACGGCTTGGGGCTGGCAAGGAATGAGGCAAGGGACGGTAAGAGGATCGCATCACCACATGAAATAATGAACTCTGTATGTGCGTATATGGCTGAATGGTATGCTGTCCATAGGAAGGAGGCCCAGCCAAAAACGACGAACGAATCTGCCAAGTGGAAGCCGCCGGACCAAGGGTGGATCAAAGCTAACGCTGATGGTGCGGTCTCCAGGTTTGGCGACAAAGGAGGAGCCGGGGTCATCCTACGTGGCCACGCAGGGGACTTCCAAGCGGCAGCATGCCACATCTATCGTCATGAATCTGATCCTGAAAGCGTGGAGATGCTTGCATGCAAACGAGCTGTCCAGCTAGCTGTCGAGATCAACGTCAGAAAACTCCACCTGAAGACTGATAACAAAACGGTGGCATCGTTGCTTCAGGCAAAAGAGAAAAGTTTGGCTGCCGTGGGGCCAAGGGTGCAAGAGATTAAAGACATGTTTTGTTTTTTCGACGAGGTGAAAGTTTCATGGGTTGGTCGTTCTGCGAATTCCGCCGCGCATAAGTTAGCAAAAGTAGGAGTAGGAGATGAACTTTGTAAGGTTTGGCTTATGGTTCCCCCGGAGTTTGTACTTTCGGAGATCCCATACTTGATTTAATTCCTTAAATAAAGCGGCAGTTTTCCCCCTCAAAAAAAAAACTTCTACTGCAGAGGTCTACATACATGCACATATACTCACCCTTATGACGCACGCACGCGCGCATCGCCTATCTCTATGAACATCTTCAAGCTACTGAGACAACATCACATCTCAAAATTGATGAAATCATCACGTGCGCCTCATAGTCGACGGGCAAAAAAAACTAACCATCTCGCATCTCACGTAATCGCAACAAACATCGCAAGAAAAAGGTACTCGTAACAAAATTGTGGCAGGCTGGGCACCGGCTAATAATTGTGCGCATCATTTCTACGGCTCGGCATGCACCGGCTAATAATGCAACGTAGAGGGGGGGAAACCGGCACCACACGGCCTCGTTTTCTTGGATACTTTGGCCATGGGGACATGAATATGATCACGAGTTCAAGACACAAGGAATGAAGGAATGTGAAAAAAGGTACTGCTGCGTGGAAAATACATTTGAGCATACTGACCTTTGCCAGCCACCACTGGCTGTCCATACACACGCTGCCCTTCCGTATTTGGCATTTGGCACCAACCCCAGGTTCATTCCGGCCTTATAAAATGTACCCAAACATTGCACGTACTTCCTTCATTCCTAAATATAAGTCTTAACGATATCCATTCCTTCCCAATGGCCCTCGCGTCGCCCCCTCCCCGGGGCGACACGGGCGGCGGCTCTGCCTCCGGCCATCGCGCCCCCTCCGCACCCCTCTCCCCTCGCCGTCACCGGTGGACCCCGCCGGGCGAAGCCTGCGCGGATCTGGCGGCGGCAGGGCCACTTCTTCCCGCCGGCTCCGGCCGCTCGCGGGGGGAAGCCCACGGCGACGGGCGGCGGATTCCAGCTGGCGTTCGGCGCTTGGCGGCGGCTGCGGGCAGGGGGTGGGGCGCTGGGGCGGCGGCCTCGGTCCGAGCATCGACCGTGACCTGGGCGTGGACGGTGCGCGTGTGCGAGGCGGCTCTCGGCTCTGGATGTGCATGCGGGGTGCAGATTGAAGGTCGGGAGCAGCGGCGGGCGCGGTGACTGCCGGGGCGCGGCCGGCGAGCGTGTCCGAAGCTCGAGGTGTGCTGCGGTGGAGGGATTGCTCGTCTGCTCTGCTGCTTCGCTGGAGCGGCTCCGATCCGAATCTGGCCATTGGTGGTTCCCTGATCTAGCTGCTAGTCCTTGTGATGCGTCGGTTGTTGTGGTGGTGGTGGTCGCGGTGGTGCTGCGGTGGTGGACGGCGGCTACGGCCAGGGGGTGGTGCGTGCCTGGCACGGTGGATCATGGGATCCCGCGTCCAGAGTGAGGTCGGCCTCGGCAGGTATGGTGGATCGTGGGCGGCGGTCGATGGCGGTAGGTGGTCGGTACATGTCCAGGAGAAATTCTTGTTCTGGTCTTCATCGGAGCCAACGACGGCGGCGCCCATGGGTGTCGCGGCCTTTCTTGAAAGCGTCGTTGTGAAGGTGTGCTCCTCCTCCCCATGGCTTTGGCTCCAGGGGGAAACCTCCGATCCACTAGATCGGGCGATGGAGGCATCCTCGCGTCTTTCTCCTCCTTGGGGGCATCGTCTCGGAGTCGGCTACGACCGAGAGACCGGTGGATGGCGGTATCTTCGCCGTGTGGTTTGCTGAGGCAGGGCGCTTGTTTCTGTTTTGGCAACAATGATGACGTCGAGAGGAGCTCGGGTCGCGGCATGGACTTTGGTAGTCGGTCCTTTCCGGCGTGTTCGAGGTGCTCTTTCGTAGGTTGCTTGGTTGCTTTGAAGTCAGAGCTGTGGTGGAGCGGATCCAGGTGGTGACGATGACAGACACTCGGTGGTTGTCTGCGGAGGGCATGATCGGCGCAAGTCCTGCATATTTCCCTTGCGATGCTCGTCATCAAGTCGGAGATGTCGATCGCTTGCGTGTGTGGCCATCTGTGGGCATGTGTCGTCATGGTTTCTGCGGCTGTTTGCGGGTCGGCTTCGATGATGGAGCTCTATGGTGAAGTCGGAGTCGCCCGTTCGGGGCAACCGGTGATAACGATGACGCTTGCGACTCCTCGGCGGATGTCTTTCTTCTTTGCAGCTGTGTTAGATGTCGGTGGCCAGGTTGGCCGGTGGTGCCCATGTTATATGGGTTGGGTTGTATCGGTTTTAGCCTGGTTTTCCGTCAATTAACCGGGTAATTCTCTTCTTGGGCAATTCTCTTCTTCTTAATCAATGAAAATGGCATGTCTTTTGCCTCGTTTCAAAAAATATATAAGTCTTTTTAGAGAGTGCACTACAAACTACATACGGATGTATATAAACATATTTTAGAGTGTAGATTCACTCATTTTGTTTCGTATGTGGTTCATAATGCAATCTTTAAAAAGACTTATATTTAGGAACGGTGGGAGTACATTCCACTGCATGCACCCCATAGCGTACGTTTCTACAACTTGCATTTTTTTTCCTTCACGTCTTGGATTTGGTAGCGCTCGTTCATGGCGGTGTCACTGCCGGCATTCGCGGTGCGTCGAGGCGAGCTGGTGCTGGTGGTGCCATCGGCGCCGACGCCGCGGGAGGTGAAGCCGCTGTCAGACATCGACGACGCGGAGGGACTCCGGAGGTTGCAAATTGCAACTTGTGGGCCCCCAGCAGCCTTGGCCCTAGGACATCGACGACGCGGAGGGACGCCGGGCTGCATGCAGTTACAGAAGGCCGTCGGCGAGCTTGCGCGGGGCGCCGACGTGCCGACGCTGACGCCAACATGGGGCAGGGAGATCTTCATGGCGCGGCAGCACCGGCAGCCGTCGTATCCTACCCGCACCTCGAATACCACCGGGAGCCGGCGGGGGGCCGACCGGATGCTGTCGACCCATCGGGCCCGGGGCGAAACTTAAACTTGGGCCCTTAATATAGACTTCATAATAATAAATGAATATACATATGTATATATATAATAATTATTATTTTTTTGCGAGAATATATATAATAATTATTATCCATAAGACTTGAATTAATCCTATGTATGCGTATCAAATAATTTATAAATATTACCTTAAAATTTTCTTCTAACATTCCTCGAAGTAAAGTGACTTCTGATGGGGTTGATGCCAATCTCATCCAATAATTTCTTGTCGATGGATAATGTTGCCAAACTATTTAACCTCTCCTGATTCAATAATCTCTTTGCGTCTGCGTGAAAGCCCAGCACCCAGCCCTTCACTTTCTTTGACATAGGCCCATAGGCTCGGGGCCCCTGGTTTTGGGGGGGCCGGGGCGGCCGCCCCCTCTGCCCCTCCCCAGGGCGTCGACGCGCCCCAACGACATGGTGTGCGTCCCGTTCTTCTTCGGGCTCCGAGAGATCTCGGGGCTGCGGCAGTGGGCACCACCCCACATGCGCGACGACTTCTCCCGGTTCGAGCTCGTGGCCGCCTCTATGTGGCGCAGCAGCACAGCCGTGCTTGGCTACACAACCGACAAGGAGGTGCGCCTGTCTTTCATCATCAACGTTCGCGGCCATGCCGGCACCCCTCTCCCGGAAGGCTTCTACGGGAACGCATTCGCGTACTCCACCGCGGCGACCACCGCCGGGGAGCTCTGCGGCGGGGGCCTCGGGCACACGCTGGAGCTGGTGAAGAAGGCCAAGTCAGCAGTGACATACGACTACCTGTTGTCGGTGGCGGACCTGATGGTGCTCATGGGGCGGCCGTTGTTCGCCTGTCGCGGATGTACATCATGTTGGACGTGAGCCACGCCGGGTTCAAGAGCGTGGACTTCGGGTGGGGGGAGGCCGTGTACGGCGGCCCTGCCAAGGGAGGCGAAGGACCGATCCCCGGCGTCGCCAACTACTTCTTGTGGTCGAAGAATGGCAAGGGGGAGGAGGGCACCCTGGTGCCCATCTCCCTGCCCAAGAACGTCATGGAGAGGTTCCAGCTCGAGGTGGCAGGCCTACGGCCGAGCTCTATCGGAGCTTTACGTGACAACCCCAAAATAAATGTGTGTGTCATCTAAAAAATGTTCACACATTTTTTTAAATGTACGTGATATTTTTAAAACTTAAAAAAATTATGGAGAAAAACTGTTACAAAATGCTCATATAATTCAAACAAAATGGTGTGTACCATTCAAAAATATATATATTACATTTCATAAAATGTCCGCACATTTCAAAGAAAATGTTTTGACATTTGATAAAAAATATACAATATAAAATAAATCTCACAGTTTTAAAATATATTTCATGTCATAAAAAATGCTTCAACGTGTATTTGAAATATTTAACACATATTGGAAAAGGAATATTAAAACATGTATATGAAACAGTTTTAATTATATATTTAAAAATGTTAAAAATATATCAAAACATCATTTAGATGTATATACAAAAAATATACAATGCGTATGGAAAAAAATAAACATCAAAACATATATTTGAAAAAATTAACCATATATATATGATTGTTAAGCATATATCAAAAAATGTTTTAGATGGATAAAAAAATGTACAATTTGTCTGAAAAAAAACAGGCATCAAAACATTTATTTGCAAAAAATGTTAACCATGTATTTAAAAAATGTTAAACGTGTAAGAAAAGCAAAGAAAGCAGATGCAAACAGTGAAAAACGGATTAAAAAACCTGTTGAAAACCGACACCAAAAACCAAAAAAAGAAGGAAGAATGTCTACAAAAATACAAGAAAAGAGAATTAAAAGCCAATGAAAACCATAATACTGACAAAACTCTGTAAAAATCGATGGAACCACTAAATAAAAACATAGAAAAAGAAACAAAAAGAAAAACCGGTAAAAATTTGACATGTCCAGCCAGTTAAACAGTAAAGAAGAAGAAAAACCGGACCCGAGCAGTGACGCAAGCGAGTGAACATGCTGGGAACCTGATTTCCGAGACGGGCCATACGCAAGGACGCCAGAGGCGCGATGTAATAGGAATCGGTATAGGCGATATATAGTTGTCGTTTTCTTTCCTACTTTTTTTTGTCCGTGCAACAAGTCGTCGAGGAATCGCATAGATCACTCGCTCCTGAACTGTCCCAACTAGGCAAAAGCGAGTGAACGTGCTGAGAACCTGATTTCCAGGCCGGGCCAAACTCACGGACGCCAAAGGCACGATGTAATAGGAATCGGGACGGGCGATATATAGTTGTCATGGTATTTCCTACTTTTTTTTTGTCTATGCAACAAGTTGTCGAGGAATTGCATAGAGCGCTCGCTTGTGAACAGTCCCAACTAGGCGAATCGCTACCTAGTTCGGGCAGGTGGCGTATGTTCTTGCTATCGACCCAGCTGCACCATCACACCATTAAATTGATGCTTCAAGCGTGATCAAGGAGGTGTGAAACTCCAAAGAAGCCAACAAACAATAGGGTTAGCGCCAACAATGGTATATCAGCGAGCTCCAGTCCGGAAGCTCGACCAGACGCAATTAGAGCCCTATGTTGAAACTATCACAATCTGGCAACATTGCGACAATCGAGGAGTTTCGTGAACTTGTGAAGCACGTTCCCTTGCGGTTCTTTGTGACGTTAAAACTCAAATACAAAAGACAGACTGAGGCTCTAGCCTCGAGTTTAGCTTTTCGTAAAGCCTTTGATGTAAGCAATTTTTTGATAAATAAGGGTGCCTTTATTGACACATAATGAAGCATCAAGTGAATACAAACACAATAAACAAACACTTGGTCTTTGATGCGTGGCAAGCAGCAAGCTCAGCTAATTCGGCTAGGGAGTTGCAACATAAGCTTCTTTCACTGTATGGTACGATCGAAAGGTGGGACTAGCAAACTTTCGACCACATCTGAAAGGAGATACATGATTTGATGCACAAGTTGACAAAGGGCGTGTTCTTGCATTGCATACATGTCTCAGTTGGGCCTGATTGAGGAAAAACAAGGGAAAAGAATCATCATCTGCACATTGTTTGGTTGCGCATCTAGGTTTCTTGCATTAAGGGATCATTGTGGCATGACGTTTGGTGTCCTGCATTGGCTCGGCTCATGCAACTGCACGGTATTCGTCTCTCTATCTCCTAATTTTCTACCAACGGTCTAAAACAATTGTTGTTGTTGTTGTTGTTCTGAAACAATGCGCATTGGCATATTTCAAGTACTGGGACTTTCCAGGGGCATATTTCAAAATTAGAGAATAATAATGGCATTTCTCAAAACCAAAAACTTTGTAATGGCAGATATCAAATTCATCAACACTCTACATGACCCGCCGAAGCCGGTGTATGCAACGGGTACTAAAGAGATCAAGGAACGGAGCAATCAGCTTCCATCTGGAAAGCATGAAGTGAACATGGAGACAAACAGAGTCGCTCGGAGCTCTGTTCCGAAGGAGCTTTTTTTTTCGAAACGGACTTCCGTAGTAGTGTTTGGTTAGTTTTTTTAATTCATTGGAGACAACAGTTATTCATGTTTGGTTAGCTAGTCCGCTTGAAGGCGTAGGAATCCCCGCTATTTAAAATTCTGATGAATAACCGATATTCATGTTTGGGTGTTTACCCCTGCTTTTGTATACTTTTTTTTTTTGGAAAAGCCTATGCCCTTTGCGACCCAATGAGCTCCTACCATCAGGCGCTCTAGAATCTACATGCCTGATTGTTCGATATCCTTCCACCATGACATTGTTCAGATGCATACGAGCTTTTGCTCGAGCGCCGAATCCAGACCAGCAATTAGCCCGAGCCCCTGGTGTGATGCGAGCGCAGCCATGCCCCGCCATGGTCAAGAGAGATCATCAGCCTGGCCGGCCCATGGCGTGACTTAGCAGTACGCTGGTGCCAACCGAGAGTCACTGGTGTATGTGAGTTGTTTGTGTGCGTGCGTATGACCAGTGAGTCAGGAGAGGTGTTCGGCTACATAAGCCTGAAATTGTAACTGAAAAAGCAAGTCTGAACCGAGGAACGAAACCCTGGATTCTCCTCCACTCCTCTCTCGTTTTCTCTTCTGCTTCTTCCTCACGTCGGCTATCTATCATACCGGCAAGGGGGCGGTTACACCGCGGCGTAGCAGCATTGCGTGACCACCCAGTATGCGTTACCACTTACCAGCACGTTGAGGTGTTCCATGAGGTCTCCAGACATCATGGAAATGAGGCGATGCTTTGGTACCTTTCTCAGGCAAACCTGGACTTTGAGTTCGTTGCGGCATTCCTTTTCCTTTGCAGAACCCCTCGGTGCTGCGACAGTTCCCTCAGTTCGGCGAGAGAGCAGCGGGGGCACTGCAAATTGCACTGTACATGTTCGGTACGCAGAAGAGCTTCCCGATTGATACGGAGCTGTTGCCGCATGCATCATTTTGGATGATAACCATCACCTGGTCCTTCCTAGTTCTTTCGAAGTTAATGCTCCCAGATGATTCCTTCTACAGATGGAATGATTCTGTACCTGCGGAGAGACTGGTGGAGGTAAGCTTCTTCTAGGATGGTGCAGCCATAGTAGGACAAAGTGGAAAGTCCTAATGAAGGGCAGGATTTCTGGTTTCACTTGGTCAGGTATCATCTGCCTCGAGTCTTCAGATGCACCGCACAACCAATACTTAAAAGAAGGAAGAGATGACACTAGATTTATATATCACAAGATTACTGGTTGGTCAATTGGCATGTCTTGTTGCAAAACGAATTCTAGCATCTCATAGCATCAACATGTACAAATTTTCTTAGTAAAAGCTGATAGAAGAGGACAACATACCTAGCAAGAATCGGGTTGACTGTAAAACCTATGCCGTTGCTGTAAAAACAATGAGTTACGTGTTGCCAGGAAGCTAGTACCTTGCCTGTGTTTGTCTTCTCGAAGAAGCACCGGCTCCCCTATCCTTGGTCTCGATCTTGGAATGCCCCACTCAGAAAGTACGAAGAACGTTTCTTTGTGTTGGTAGCTGGCCTTGTCTGCTTGTTCATCTCCATCGTTTTCACTGTCACATTCTTGTTCAGGAGGGAATGACATATATTCCATAAAGATAACATGAGAGGATGTCTCTAGGAAATAGCTCCAAGCAAGAAAGTACAAGTAGAGCCAACATAGCACATGAGGCAGCAAAGTTATGTTCATTGTGTGATTAATACAGTAGCAAAGTAAAGGACGAATGAATATACCATACCTCGATGCATTTACTAATGGATGATTGGATGGAAGAAAATATATAGGGGAGACGGCATTTTCTATTTTGACATCCCGAAGTCCCAAGACTGAAACCTTATTCGTGTCACACAGATATAAGTTCTTAAGTATGTACGTTAAAGATATAAATAGTACCTCCATAGCAAACATATGTCTTTAATTATACAGGCGCAAACACAAGGGGCAGCAACATAGGTACAATATACAAAGCCTCTACTTGCACTGTGGTCTTCATCCACTTCCGCTCACAGACAGAAAATTAAACTGCTACTTCATCCTTCAAACAAATCACTAATTTTGGTTTTCCACTCCGACTCAAATTCCCTCGCATTTTGTTCTGCAGACTGTCTCTGACCTGCCAAGTGTTCATGGTACGCTCGACTAACAAACTCAAGGATCTTTACACGAAGCTCATCTCGAAGAGCTGGACTGGGTACCTTCAAGCAAATCTGGCTACTGCAAGCTTCATTGAAAGACGAAGCAAAACTCTGCAAGGGAGTCAGAGGCGGAGCCGTGTACCAGAAGTTGAGCAAGTTTATCCTTGCCTTTTTACTGGGAGACATGCTTTTTGCAACCTCCAAGGTGGACGTAACAGGTCCCCATGATGCAGATAGGTAACTCTTTATGTACCCCTTGATCAAGGATCGGCGTTTCTCAAACCACTTGGCTTTTACAGTCAGCTGTACATCTGATTGCTTGACTTCTTGAAGTATCAAATGTACGTTGTTCATCAAGAATATGAATTGGAGTCCTTTAGAAGCAGCACATTGCTTTGACTGTTTATCAATTACTGATTCTAGATCAGTAATGAGCCCAGATACTAGACCACTTGTCAAACTCATTCCCTCAACTTTCAACAGACTGTCAGTGTAATCATGAGATAGAATCGTATCAAGTGAACCTTTATGCTTCACTAGGAGCATGATGTATCTCATGAGGTACCCACATATCGGCAGGATATCTCCATCCTGCACTACTTTTGGTGAGTTGTATGTCTGAATTAAGCCTTTAAGTTCTTTAAGTATTCCCCTTACAGAGTCCTCCAGTTCTTGAAGAACATCTCTGATGGATTTTGTAGAGAAGACTTTCCTGAGAGTGGGGGCAGCATCTATGAGTGCTGTGTACATGTTCAATACACAGAATAGCTTCTCTGGTGACTTCCGCACCTCATGGTCAGATACAATTGAAGCAACAGTGAACAGACGCCTAATAGGTTTTTTCACTGCTTCTGAAAGGTCATCATGTGTAAATCCATTGCATGCACGATGATTCTGCATGAGGAGCTGCATCTGCAATGTCTTGAGAACACTGACAATATACTCCAACACTGCAGGCCAGCTCTTGATGGATTTCCAATGTTCCTCCCCTAAATGTTGGGGATCTACTCCAATGAGTGAGTCAAAGCCACCAATTAACTGGCACCCAGTGAAGATATCACAGTATTTGATGTTGAATGCCTGGTACAAGTCCCTTGAGTGCTCAGCTAAAATTTGCTGCTTTACTAGCTCCTTAAAAGTGTCAAATGACTTGAGACCAATTATAGCATTGAATCTACAATCATTGTATATATAGGTTGAATTCATCACTAGGGAAGGGTCATCAAGATGTTCCGTGTCAAAGGTGTCGGTGGTGCTTCGAGAGTTGAAGAAAGAAGAGGATTTCGTGGTGTTACTATTACTGCCTGAGAAGTGGCAACCTACCAAAGAAGGAATGCCAATTTTCCTGTCTGTGTGCTGATGCCTGTAAATAAACGAGAGTGTAAGAAAAATGCTGATGAACAGATCACAGAAGCTAGCAACATTGTCATGTCAACAACAACAACAAAGCCTTTAGTGCCAAACAAGTTGGGGCAGGCTAGAGGTGAAACCCATAAGATCTCGCGACCAACAACATTGTCATGTCAGGGTAACAATAAATTTTATGTTTATTAGGGAACTGTAATACAATCTTTTACTCTGGCAGGAAAAAAAGTACAGTCAATCATGTTCCCTTACAACCGAGAAATGGGGATATGCTGGAAAAAAATATGCCACGTGATAAAACAATGGACTTCAAATGAATGCTCGTGTCTCCTTTTATATCAAGAAAAGAACAATACCATTATGTGGTTGATTACTGGAACTGCACTTATTTTTTTTTCTATTAATAAGCAGAATATATGCCGGCAAGGTAATTTTTTTAAAGCTTGAAGTGGTACCAAAAGGGAAGGAGGTGAATTTGTTTTGTCGATTGTCATAGAGGCCTAACAGTTCAACTGTGTTCTAACCTCCCACCTGGCAGTAACATCTACGGATCTACCACGGTGTTTTGACCTGACTTGGTCTTCTGCATTGCATGTCAGGCCTTCACCAAAATGAGCAGGAGGGGCTTCGACACGACAACTATTTTGGTAGCTTGGTTCATCTGGAAGGACTGTAACAACAGGGTTTTCAACAATGAGCCCATGTTGGTAGAGCAGCTCATCGACAGAGACAAGGATGAATACAAAGCTGTGGTACATGGTGGGAGCAAAAGGTCTGTTGCGAGTTTTGGCTTAGCCTTGTACAGTTTTTATTTTATTTCAGTACAGCATTGTACAGTTTCTGTTTCTTTAGTCGTATCGTTCCTTTGGGTGCTTGGCCATTCTTGGTTTGTTCAGACTCGTTTACTATCTTAATGCATTGACATGCAGTTTCTCTGCATGGTCTAAAATATAACCTCCCAAAGAACATGCAAGGTTGATTAAGGATTTGTCCAGTACCTGCTCGCAACAAGAATTCCCTTATGAAGATACAGAATATTGCACAAGCAGTCGGCCTGTTTTTCCAAAGCATCTGCTGTCTTGCTCTTCCAGCCATGTTTTCTATATCAAAACCCAGAGGTCACATGAAATGCATTAGTAAGTTGCGGCGATATTTAATACTGCGCCAGGCTGCTACCGACACCCAGGAAACATATGTAAGTAGTAATATACCTTCTTTTAACGCCCATAACGAGTGTGGTAACCTTCTGGTCTTTGACTACCTCCCCAAGTCCAACGACCACATCATCTTTGTCAATTATGAGTATCTCTGCTTTGACCTAAAAGAAATGCACAATATCAGTGTCCTACTCCTTCCTTAAAAAATATGCATTGTATACAAAAGAACAGAGCTGCGGACTAATCATTTCAGTTTCAGCATTCACCTTATACATCTGCAAGCATTCCTCTAAGTTCTTCTCGATCATGTTTCTCTCACTTATCCTGTGCTCTCTAACATGATCTTCTGTCAACTTACTTGCTGGCACTGAAGCTCCCAATACGGCTGAAACAAACAGCTACAAAATGTTAAGAGGTGAAAAATATCTGTAAATTTTCTCCAAGCAGCATGACTACTTGTGATTCATTAGAATCAAGGGGTTACATAACATCAGACAAACTAGAAGCAGACAAAAAGAGAATTCTTACTTGGGGTACTTGGCCTGTGGATGTGGACAAGAACTAACAACATCTGTGGTGGGATGAAGTGCAAAGCCCATCGGAGAGCAAGCCAACACTGCTTAGCATCATCCCCCACTGCCAGGTGTACCTTCTCACTTGCAGGTCGAGGTACAGTTGCCAGATCCATGAGCTCAGATGTCCTTTATTTCCTTTAGTGCATTAATTAACAACATTCATGCACATGTTAGCTCCACCTGTACTTAGAATCCCCCAGATGGTCTGTGTTCTGTGGTTTATTGTCTGCGCAGATGCGCAATGCCTTCTGTTGATGGTAGATTATTGTTTTAAAGATGGAGTTAAGTTTCTCTTAGGTCACTAGGAAACAAAGAATAACTCCAAACCACAATGGCTTATCTGGACAGCATATTCTCATTTTGAAGGAATAATTCTATGAAGGAGTGTAGGGCAAGTTTCTGTCAGCTTCAAGGAAATTTCCGAATCCGAATAGGACAATAAGGAGAGGTAAAACCAAAGTTCTGATGCTCAATGCATCATATCTGTCTAGTTCTGTACGTCGGGTACAATGATCATCCTTGTTAACACAGACAGAACGGCGTATTCACAAACACTTTTAGTTGCTACTAGCTCCATTCCAAAATGGATGATGCTTTAGGTGTCCAGTCAAACTTCTCTATCTTTGAAAAGTAATAATTAGTAACACAATTTTAGTTGGTTATGTTGAAATTGTACTCATTAGGTTTGTCGTGCATAGGTTTCATAATATTTCCCGACTCCTTTACACACCGTATTCATATAAAACTAACAGTAAAATTAGCACTGACCATGAAAAGCCAAAATGGCATCTAGTTTGGAACAGAAAAGGTACAATTAAGTACAAACTTGATTTATATGGCAACCAGATACCCCTAATTCTTTCCCACAAAACAAAAAGATACCCTTGATTCTTTCCCCGTGATTCCCCTATTTCACTCCCCAATGGAGTTGAATCACACCTTATGGTCCCGAAATGGACAAATATTTTGGCGAAGGATGCCCACATTACAAAAACGTCTCATGTCAAGTAAAGAATGGCAACTCCTACAATATGGCACACGATAATGAGGAAACAAGGATTTCAGTACAACTTGTAGTATGCCAGCAATTTATGTAGAACATACACATTATTTCAATTTCAAACATTTATATGAATGGTGTTGATGTTTACTATCGGAAACAACTACACAATTTACAGGGAGCGATAATCCATTTATCCTGTTGATATGGCAGCATTTACATTGCAGTAACTAGTTAGTGTCTCACAAAACCTGTGGTATGCTCTCTCTTGAAACACTTGCATTAACACTTGATCTTCACCTTTCTGGGATTATACCTTCCGAGAGTCATACATCTTAGAGATTAACTGAAATGCCAAAGCAAAGCAACTTCATGGGTAAGTGAAGTGACAGATGGAGACTCCATATGTTGGCAGGCAATGCATTCAAATTAGGTTTTTAAACTATGACCACAAGAGCTTCTACTCCATAAGTTCCAGCGGATTTAGCTTGCGGTACATAAGTAGGCCATGCCTTCGAATGATCAACCGCATTTGCATTGGCCAGTAGATAGTGGTTGCTTCTTCACAAAGCTTTGGAGTTCCCAAGAATCTCATCAAGACATTCCAATTCTATTTGTAGGTATGCTTTCAGGTGTACGTAGAGTGTTAGCTTCATGTATGAAATCCAGATATTGGCTCCATAACCACACACAAACCTAGCAGAGGTGAACAGAAGATGAACTGTGAGGAACACCATGGTCCAGAATCCAAATCCTAAAAATAAAAATTGATGATGGTGATAAACCATGAACCAAGGTATGAAATACTTAAGTAACATTTTAACCAATTGCATTGCCAAATGGAATAAAAAAAATGACAAATTCAAATTTCCCCCTCAATGCAGCTAGTATCATACTATTCTGCTACCAACGTAATGGAAGCTAGAGATGGGATGTAGTTGAATGAAAAATGGAACCAAGAGGGACTTCTGCAGAAGCAGTGACTTTTCTTAGTTTTTGGTCATCAAACTAACACAGCAGCTATCGAAGACCAAAGACAGGGATAAACTGGGGCATACTCTAATTGGTGCTACCTAGCTTTTGTTGAAGGCACAACACTGCGATGCCAGAAGTTACTAGCTCTTGTTATTGCCTGAGTCTTACCAGTTAAGTAATTTCATCAGCGACTTGCTGTCAATATGTACTAATCTGTTGCAAGACAATAAATCCTCACGGAGGTAAAACAACAATCCCACCAGCTAGTGGACCCTAATTACAAGCAAACTACCCCAAGACAGTAATCCTAGTCGACAACTAAATTAGTGCAAAATAAAAGAATAGAATAAGAAAGATGTGCACTAGACAGTAAAGATTCAAAGTAAACACAGGTTGATACGCTAGTGTGTGGAACACTAAATATATTTATTTTTTACAGTGGCCACCATTTAAAGCTCCTAACCATAAAGATATCAAGGGTTATCAGAGTGATCCTCAAGGACCTCTGATTGGTTAACTCTAGCATATAGAATAAATATGTTCATGACTAGTTTTAAAGACTAAAATCATAAAACACTGCAAAAAGATCAAGCAATACATCATTGTATTGTAAGAGAACATACCGTGCAACAACTAGCACAAGCCATACAATCAATATACTGTGATTTGGGAGATAAAGGCAATCTTCTCCCACTCTGGACCTTGCCTCTCAAGTAACCCTTCAGTCAACCTCGAGTCGCACTCAACCAAATGAAGGAATTCCAGGGATGGTGGGATACTGCTCGGCAATGACTGAAACCCTGGGCAGTGTGATATACTCAGTTTATTAAGAGATGTCATTCTCTCCATCTCAGAAGGTAGGGACACTGCTGTGACCATTGGACACCTCTCAATGATCAAACTTTTCAGGAAAATGGAGCTTTCCAAGGTAGCCAAGGAGGAAAGGTTCAGGCAATTCTCAAAGCACAAGTGTTGAAGTGTTGTAAAATACCTTGAACCAACTGGCAAGGCAAATGATTTGATATTCTTGCAGTCAATTATCTCTAAGGAAGCGAGAACAGTTAAGTGTTGCAAACACAAATTAAGATTTGCATCATCCATGTCGCACTGCCACAACCGTAGTTTTCTTAGTGATGTTAGGAACTTAAATTTTTCGGCAGCCACTGATCCCCAACAACCCCTAATGTTTAGAACCTCGGTAGCTTCAAGGTGTTGCTGATGTAATAAGAACCCTTCACTCAGAATACTCGTGGAAGAAATTTCCAACATGAATTTGCTTGATCTAGATGAACAATGAGGGGACAACTTGAGATGTGAAACTTTACTTCGTTCTACCGTCACTCTTTTTATTGTACAAGGAAGCAAGGGCACTTCATCCAACTTTGGACAGTTTGAAATCTTCAACTTTTGCAGGGAAGGGAGAAATGAGCTACCAGTTTCTCCTGTCCAGCGAACTAAATTCGGCATGTCATCAAATTCAAGATCCTTTAGAGATTGAAATGCCATCAAGCCACCATAGAACGAAGGGCCAATTTCAGCAACAGAATTCATTTCCTTCAGGTGCAACACCCTCAGAGATGGAAGCTGCCCCAGAGGAGGAAGCCACTTCCACCTTCTGCAATTAGCTAGATACAGGCATTTCAGGTGGGACAACATTTTCAGCTGCAACCACCTCGGCGATGATGCCCCTTTGTACCTTGCAATGTGAAGTTCTTCCAGATTGGGATGAGGTTGTAAGCAGTTCAATACTTCAGCATCTATGTTGGGACCAAAATCTAAATTGGCAACACTCCATTCAAATTTTAAAATGTTCACATGTTGCTTATTCGCCAATTGAGCTTCACAAGCTTCCTCTTTGCATTGAACATTTTCCAGATTCTTGATGCTAAGAAGCCCATGAAGATCCTTCATATCCTTCAACTCTTCTAAGGTTCGACCCTTTTCCTTTTTAACATGGAACTCAACAGAACCTTGAAGGTTAACCAGACTACCAATACCTCTTATTGTTGAGATGTATTTTGATTCGATGCCAAGATATCGCAAGCTGGTCAACTGGTGCATACCCTCAGGAAATCCATCAAGCTGGCACTTCTTCGGAATATCAAGAGTCTGAAGATGCAGTAATCTGCTCACAGATTCAGGTATGGTCTTGATAGTATCAGGAAGTGCTATGTAGCGTAGATGAGTTAGTACGTCAATTGCTTCAGGTAACTTGGATATATCACATCCGGTAAAATCCAACGTGCGCACATTCTTTATCTCAGCGAGAAAACCATCTGGGATAGGACTCGGGGGCATCAAAGGATCTCTAAACACAATCAGTGTCCTTAATCTCTTCAGATCATATTGGTCTTTTATCTTTCCTAAACAGTTACTTGAAACTGACAAGTGTCTGATGGTTGGCAGTATGTTTTTGGACATGTCACCTTCGACCCTCCCACAATCACCATCAGAAACCATTTGTGCCAAGTCATGAATCAAGTCATGCATGAGATAGAGCCTTTTGTTTCCTTGCTTGACCATCTGAAAGAATGACCTTGACAAAAGTTGTTTGAAATACTCTTTACCACAATCCTCCATGCTTCTGCCATTTTCCATCTGAATGAAACCTTGTGATATCCACATCCTAACAAGCTTCTTAGGCTCAAACTTCCAATTCTTCGGAAATATACTGCAATATGCAAAGCAACACTGCAGGTGTGGTGGCAGATGGTAATAGCTAGACAAAAGTGTGGTGACAACGTCACTGTGAATATCTGTCTCCAAGATACTGTTCCAATACCTTGCCGTTCGATCACCATTAAGCATCCCGCCAATAACTTTAGCTGCGAGAGGGGATCCTCCTAGCTTCAAAGCAATCTTTCTCCCAATCTCCTCCAACTGCAGATATTCACAACTTTTCTCACAACCCAATGCGTGCTTCTTGAGCAACAACCAATGCTCTTCAGTACACAATCCAGCCAGCATCATTGGGATCCTTACACCTAGCATGTCAGCCACCATCTTCATGCGTGTAGTCACAACTATTCTGCTATCTTGCTGACCATTCTTCAGAGGTGATAGTAGCTCCTTCCACTGGTCCACGTTCTGCCAAATCTTCCTTCCACTATCATCCCAAACATCATCAAGGATGAGCAAGAACCTCTTCCCTTCAACAGCAGAACGCAGCAAGCCTTGCAGAGAATCAAAATTGACTAACCCAGGATAGTCCTTCGACTCCTTCCCCTTTGTAGCCGCCTGCAGTATCTCCCTAGTAAGCTGCATTAGATTCATACAGCTCGAGACGCGCACCCACATCTGGAGATCGAAGTGAACCTGGATGTTCACATGATTGAAGGCCATCTGCGCCAGCGTCGTCTTGCCAATGCCACCATCGCCAACAATGGCAACAACCGGGACACCCTGGTTCCCGAGTTGAGCAGGGCCAGGGTCACTACACCCCACTAACCTTTCCATCAGTTCGGCGAGCTCGCGGCCCCGGCCAAAGAGAGTGTCGTCGACCGGGACGGCAGAGCTAAAGTTCACGGCTGGTTCGTAACCAAGCCGCGGAGAGGCGGCCGCGTCCAGCTTGACGAGGTGGGCGATCTCAGCGTACGCCGCGGAGGCGGCGACGAGATTCTCTAGGACGGAGGGGAGCCGACTGAGGGGCTCGTCGGAGCGGAATAGGCGGCGGCAGAGGGAGAGGGAGAAGTCGAGGATGCGGCGGAGCTTATGGCGTGGGGCGGCGAGGGAGTCGGCGAGGCGGCCGTAGTGGATGTCGTCGAGGAGGTCGTCGGCGTCGTGGGCCGCGTCCCTAAGGCGGTGGAGCCAGGCGACGAGGGCGGGGTCGGAGGGCCGGCGCCGAGCGCGCTCGACGTCGGCGGCGTTCATCTGGAGGCGGAGGAGCTCGCCAGAGAGGCGCGCGAGGTCGGCGGGCGCGTCCCCGGATCCCCCCGGGAGGTAGCGAGCGAGGTCGTCGGCGAACGACCTGGCCCGGTCGCCCAGGCACTGCAGCAGCGGCGACACCAGCCACCCCGCCGCCGCGCCGGCCGCGGCGGTCGCGGTCGATGGAACCATGTCAGGGGTCGAGGCGGCTGTGCTTGCTGGTGGTCCCGAAGATGAGAGTGGCGCGGTGGGAGGGGCCGAGGCACCGCCGCGTCCATGGTGATGTAGGGGGTCCGGGGGGGAACGGCGAGGCCGCGCGGCCTTGGAAACTTCGAACAAAATCGAAACTTGGACGAAGTTTGGCTGCTTCTCGTCTCCTTTCTCGTTCGTCACGATAGGACAAGAGAGGTTCACATCGGGAATTTCGTTGGGCCGGGTCTCCTACGGCCAATTTACCTCTGGCCTGGCCTATTGTGTGTGTACCGGGCCGTTTGTATGTACTGAGTTCATCACTTCACTTGCAGCCCATTGTTTAGCTAGAAAGAACTGGTGGCCCAGCTTTGGTGTAACTTCATTTGTGCTCACAGGATCAACTAGTTGACAAGCGCTCCTTTGGGAGCCACACAACGATCAGTGCAACCTAGCGCGCTCCCAGCCGCCTGCCACGTGTGGCGGTCTTGGCACTCCCTCTGGATTTTTTTTTATTTTCCCGCAGGCGTTTTCGGCTTTTTAAACGGTTTTTTCTGGGTTTTTTCGACGTTTTGGTTTTTCACTTGTCTTCCTTAGCTTTTGGATAAAAAGAAATTAAAAAAATGTGCGAAAAAATGTGTTTTCTTTTTTTCTTTCACGAGTCACGATTTGCTTTCGTGAGAGGCACAGTTTTGCTTTCGCTAGAGTCACGGCCGTGCCTCTCGGAAACCAAAAAAAAATGTATTTTTTATTTTTTTTCTTCCGCGAGAGGCACAACCGTGCCTCTCGAAAAAAAAAAACATGTTTTCTATTTTTTTTCTTCCGCGAGAGGCAGTGGTTGTGCTTTCGCAAGAGTCACAGTCATGCCTCTTGGAAACGAAAAAAAATGTGTTTTATGTTTTTTTCTTCCGCAAGAGGTACGGTTGTGCTTTCGTGAAAGGCATGGCCGTGCCTCTGAGAAACAGAAAAAAAAACACATTTTCTGTTGTATTTCCTTTCACGAGAGGCATGGGTGTGCCTCTTTCGGAAAGTGAAAAAACTCGTGATTCCGGACGGTTTTTTCGTCCGGTTTCTTCAATGGCAAAATTTTTGTCAAAACCTATCAATATGGGATCTAGTTTTGAAGATCTCGATGCAAGGAATCCAACGGTGAAAACAATTCGAGACTCGGACGCAGGGTTTAAGAGATAAAATATTTTAAATAAACGGATCTACGAAAAAAGAAAAAAAACTCTCAAATTGCGACAAGTGATGCACATGCAGCGCTCCACTTGTCAAAACCTGAGAAGGTGAGAGTAATCTTTGTAATGAGTACTCCTCAATTAGCGATTTTGCCTCTCTGTTCTGTCCGAAACTTTTGTTTTCGGTGAATTGTTCTGTCCGAAACTTGCAACTTCAAAGCCTATATGGAGCATCGAACGAGCAGTGAATACAAACTGAAACTTAAGCAGGTTCATCATCTACTATCCTAATGCGACTGCAGTCACCAGGCAGAGTCCAGGTATGAGGAGCACCCCTATAGCTCAGTTATTGCGAGCTCTGACTTCTAGCCAATGTTTTAAATAGCGGGCTATGGAAAATAGCGACGGACCTCCAAAAATAGCTATAGCGGAGTTATAACGGGCTATAGCGGGATATAGCGGGTTATTTGTGAAGGCGACCATTTAGCGGCACCCTGCTGAAAAGGCTATAACCGAGCTATAGCGGAGCTATAGCCAGCTATTTAAAACATTGCTTCCAGCTCGCCTGCAACAAAATTAAATGGGCATATATAGGTACAGCTTTTCTCATATCAATATATACTTTGCACTAACTTAATGTTGCAAGTTTTATAAAATGAAAATATTCAAAGGTTTCGGAAAGTAGAAGAATCGGATATATGAAAAAATACCAGTGTATTTTAAAGAAGTATTCATGTATTTTTAAAATGATTTATGTACCCAGTTTAAAAGTTATTTCTGTATTTGTAAAATAGAACAATCGTTATTTGCCAATGCGATGTTCATTTTTTGAAAATAAATATGTCCATGTTGATCAAAAGAATGTTTTGTATGTGAAAAAAAGTGTTCATGCACTTTTAAAAAGCCAAAAATGTCACATATTCAAAAATAAATGTGCATGTATCACGTAAAAAATATTCATGTTCTTTACCACCAAGAATTAAAAAAAAGTGCAAAAAGGAAGAAGAAAAGAGAACAGATGGAAAAATAAAAAATAAAGTTAACAAACATAAAATGAAAATGAAAGAAAGCAACAAAAATATAAACAAGACCAAAATAAGGAAGAAAAGCATTAAAAAATAGACATAAAACAAGATCCCAAGGTCTTTAAAAAAAATCCAGTTCCCAAGAGTACCACAAAACTACACCGTGAAAATCCTCTTTCACAAAACTGAAAAGGACATCTTCCCTAGAAAAATCTAAAATGACACACCATGTATAAAATCATTATGTGATTCGGAGCTCTAAGGGCAACTCTAACGCAGTTCACCAAATCATATCCAAAATGTTTGAACCGTGTGCTCTGGACACTTTTGGTCATCCAACAGAGGGCAATAAATTTCCGTGGAGCAGTTCTGACTTCTGACATCCAAAATCCCTCAAACTGGCACTAAATTTGGAGAGATTTGGGTGGTCCGAAGGATTCGGCTGGCCCAATTGTTAGTTGGGCCCGTCTCCCCGCAACCCCTGTTATTTTTTGACTTGATCCGCCTGGCCCACTGTCAGCGACTAACCCACTGTCCGAGTTTGATGACTATGATTAGGAGATGGTCGACTTCCCTAATCCATACACTTCCCCAGATACATTTGGACCTGTCCGTGACATTTGATGTACTATACCACGATATACTTGCCCTATCTTCGGCCGGCAAACAAGACGGCTTAGATGCAGCTGAACAGGACCGAGCAATGCTGCCCAGTGTTCAGTGCCCACACGAACAACCATGCAAATTCACGAACAACAAAATATAGACACCCATCCACCGATCCACGTACTATAACCCACTCAACCAACAGGCATGGTTCCATATTCCATACACCACGGCGTACACGCACGCTACAGCGCGCCACTGCACGCGCACAGCACTCTGAGCGCGCTGCAGACCTGCAGTGCACGCGCGCTCTCTCGTCACCCTCGCCGAACCACAGAGGAGCTGCCGCTGCCGCCTGCCGCCGCAGACCGATCATCAGAGCTCCCGTAGCCGCGCGTCAGGATCCATCAAATCCAGATCTCTTTCGAGCGTCGATCGCTGAAGCTGGGCGGAGCCACCGAACCGCTGACAGTGCGGGGCACGGGGCGTGGCCGGCGTGGGGAGGCGCGGACCTGCCGCTGTCCCCGCATCGGCCGGCACATTGCGCTCACGCTGCGCCGTCGCCAGTGCAGCAGCGTACGTGCGCGCGTGCGTGACCAATGGCCGCTGCCCCGCGGGTACGGTGGGGATCCAAGGTGCGTCGCCTCACGTCACGCGGCAAAATTTCGTGTTTTGACCCTTTTCACGTCTAAAATCGGGATCTAACCCCGGTTTAAAATTATTTCGACATTTGACCCTTTTGCTACCGCCGGGCCCCGTGACGGTAGATGTGTGCATGCTACCGCCGCTCCTCGTGGCGGTAGGTTTTCTGACGCCGTTTGGCCGTTAACGGCCGTGTACACGTGGCAAAGGGACCTACCGCCACACCCTACGGCGGTAGGCTGTTTCAACCTACCGCCGAGATGGCTGACGGTAGGTTTCTGGATAAGGTTGTGAAGGAGGGGGTTGTGCTGCTCCCCCACCCACTCATTCACCCCACTCTTTTTTCGAGCTAAAGCTCTCTCCCCCTCTCCCCCCACACCAAATCACCCACTAGATTCCCCTCCATTGCTTGAGATTTGGCCGGTGGATCGAGCTCATTTGCATCACCCAAGGTACCTCCCCCATCCCCCCTTCATTTGGTTGGTTCAAATCATGCATTTTGCTCATTTGTTGGAATCACTAGTTCATGGTTTTGTTGTGGTGAAATCATTGTATATGATGCATTTAGGGTAATGTTTGTGCTTTGACAATGTATTGTGTCAGTAGCATTGTTTGGGTAGTAAGAAATATCATTTAGGGTTTTATTAGGGTTAAGGTTGGGTTTATGGTTATGCTTAAGTAAATGCCTATATGACGAATGTTATAGTTATAGTTTAATTAGGGTTTTGTTAGAGTATGAATTATAGCTCGATCTACTCCTAGGGTTCAAGTTTTTGTCGAGACACGGTTAGGATTTTTACCTTGGATGACTGTTATAGTAATACCTCGACTTGTAGGATGGGATCGATCATTTTTGTTGAGACTTCCGCGGAGGCGGCGGCGAAGCGTGAACGTGCAGTCATTGAGGAAAATATGGACTTGTGGGTCAAAGCCGTTGATGCATTGAATGTGGCTTGTAGAGATTTTTCAAAGTGTTATGTGTCGAAGTGCGACGATGCCAAGTTAAGTTATACGAAGCTAAAGAGAAAAACATAAGCAACCTCAAGAATGAAGAGAAAAATCATAGACGCACTCTTGCAAGGCAAATTGCATTGTGTGGAACAAGGGATGAAGTGAATGAGATGGACTTTAACAACCCTGGCCAGATCATTGATTGGCTAGTTAGGCAACCATCGTCGGCGATACTTAGTCGGGCAGCTCGTTGGGCTTGGGTCCGTGAAAGAAATGATGTCATTTGTTGCAACCCCGGGCCGTACGACAAAGATGTCTTGTTGATGGAGTAGTAGAGGGGGTTGAAACAAATGATGTTGTAGTGTCATTTGGATTGTAATGGCATGTACCCTTATCATTTATGCAACCTATGTCATTTGAACCAGTGAGAACATTATGTAACCTAGGTCATTATAAATAAGTTCTGCTTTGTGTTTGTATTGTATCATTTGATTTGAGTTATGGTTTGTTCCATTTCATGTAGCATAGAAAACATGACCCCGGAGCAGTTTAAGAAAGTATATGAGAAGTGTTGTGGCATTGCATCTAAGAGTTTGGCGGCAGCGTCTGAGAAGATTGTACCAGAGCGACAACTTGCTATCAAAAGGGAGCTTGAAGCATGGTTCAAGAGCAATGATGAGGAGATTGCTGCCATGATGGATTTCAACAAGTATCCATTCATGGAGGAACCTTCTGATCTTAAGGAGAGAAAAGTTTTCCGCAGGCTTGTGAAAGAAAAACAGAAGATACTTGATGAGCTGTATGAGAAGGAATATGCTTGCAGACATTCTGTTGCAACGGAGATCTTTTTCTCTGTGAACATAGAAGAATACCGCGAGCTGGACTTGAGAAAACCCGGACAGGTCATTGGATGGGCAATCAGACAAGGCAAGTCAGAGATTCCGGAACGCCGTGCTCGATGGGCATGGTTCGGCGAAACGAAAGGGGTGTTGGAGAATTGGGCGGGATCATCGGATTATCAACTGAAGCCTAATCCTGATCGTGACGCACAAATTGAACGTCTTATGCGTTTTAGATCTTTCTTTCCGAAGTAGAAAATGTATGCTCGCGTTTGAGCTTTGTAGTTTGAACTTATGTCATTCGAATCGCTAGATGTTTTAAGTCAGTTGAACTAGTGTCATTTGTGGATGTAATGAACTATGCTCAGTTATGTATGTCTTCGCTACTCCATCATTTTTGCATGTCATTTTGTATGCTTAGTTCACAGAAATTTGTAAGAAATGCAAAGGCAAAGGGCTAAAAAAGATAGGAAGAGGGAAAAGGAACAGAACCCCTACCGCCATGGTCCCCGACAGTAGGGTGACCAACCCTACCGCCCCCAAAATGCCCGATTTGGCTACAGAAGAGGCAGCACAGTAGGCGTTCGGGTGGCCAATCCTACCGCCATGGGCCCCGGCGGTAGGGTGCCCAACCCTACCGCCCCCAAAATGCCCAATTTGGCTACAGAAGAGGCAGCACAACAGGCGTTCGGGTGGCCACCCCTACCGCCATGGGCCCCGACGGTAGGGTTCCCAACCCTACCGCCCCCAAAATGCTTGATTTGGCCATAGAAGAGGCAACACAGTAGGCGTTTGGGTGGCCACCCCTACCGCCATCGGCTCCGGCGGTAGGGTGGCCAACCCTACCGAGGAACAGGGGACCGTTTCGGTCATAGAACATTTCGCCAGCCTACCGCCATATCCTCCGGCGGTAAGGTTTCATTTCCTACCGCCATGTGGTCTGGCGGTAGGGTGCAAAGCAGAGCAGAGTTTGCTCTGTTTTTCTTCTTCATCACTTCAACACAAATCAAGTCACAGCAACAGCAAAACAAACATAGTTCATGACATAGTTTCATCAAATCAAAGACGTAGTTAATGACAGGTTTCACAAATAAAGTACATAGTTCATGATAGGTATCACATATCAAAGACATAGTTCATCACATGTTTCTCGAATCGAAGGCATAGTTCATGACTAGTTTTTCGAAACGAAGGCCTTATTGGGTCACACGAGGACATTTTCCTTTTTTGTCGCGTGCCTCATCGTCCTCTTGGGCTTCACGAGCCCTTGCAAGCTTTCTTGCTCTCTCCTCTTGACGAGCAATCTTCTCCTTGCGTGCCCTCTCCTCTTCACGCTTCTTGCGCTCCATCCTCTCCTTTTCACGACGCTCTTCATCCAAGCCTCTTTGAAATGCTTCTTCAAACAACCGCTGCCTCCTTAGACAATCTTGATGTTAATCTTTCTTAACATCTTCTAGCACATCTTGATCTATCCATGTGAAGTACTTACAAAGTGGAGGCGGTGACTAGGTACGAATAAAGAAGAAATGTGGTGTCATTAGTAAGATAGATTCAAAGGTTGGCGACATGTTTGAACTTGAACAACTTACCGGCGGTACATCATAGGCGTGAGCTGGACAAGGACGATCGTACGCATAGTTGGGACAAACAAAATATCTTCTTCCTTTCGTCCATGATTTCTTGCGATTGGTGGATACCTTAACTTTGCAAACATCTCCACACCAACATGACGGAGTTCTCATATCTTTGTCCTTCACCTTATCCAACTCGGCGTCTGTCCACTTGTCCGGCATATCCTCGCGGTTAGCACACGGTGGCCTCGTCACGGAACCGGAAGAAGCCATGCCTATAAAGACAAATTTGGTAGTTAGTAAAGCAAAATAACATGTATGTATGCAAAAAACAAATAAACAAGTTCAAATAACAAATACCATTCACCTTATTTCAACCATCTGGGTTAAGCAAGATGTCAATAGGCCTTCCTCTATCAACCCTTCTCGTCCTTGGAGCACGACCACCGGTACCCGACCGTCCCCCACGCCCTCTCATACTGTCTCCCCGTCCACTACCGCCAAGACTCGTCCGTCCCCCACGCCCTCTCATACTGTCTCCTCATCCACTACCACCCCTACCGCCTCGTGTGCCACCGGTACCTCCTCTTCGGGCACCACTTTGACTAGGATCCGGAGTGTTGGCATCGGTCCGTGCCTTTTTGGTGCATTTTCTAACATTGTGTCCCGGCTCGTCACATTTACCACAACTGTTGATGTCCGGTGCCTCCATGAAATGGCCACTACCAAATTGTTTCATTCCGGTGTATCCAACTAGGTCATCCATGTCACCCCTAAACCTCTTCTTTCTTCTTCTTCCCTTTGTAGGCACCATGAGTTCGGGGTCGGGGACGATGTGTGGCCCATGATACTCAGGCCAATGTGACTGATCTAGGAAGGGATGAAACCTAGGAGCCCATGTCAACCTTGTTCGTTCCAATGTGAACTCATGCAACCGCAAGGTGGTACCATCGGATACTTTCAAGTTTCTGAACCTTGCGGCGGTCATCACATGCGAGCAAGGCCAATGATACTTGTGAGGTCTCTCGCACTGACACCACCGGGTCTTGAGGCGCACCTCATATGCTACTCCACCATATGTCATGTCGTCCCTTGTTGTGCCACCCGGCTCATCGAC
The DNA here is from genome assembly GCF_018294505.1 of Triticum aestivum. Classification (NCBI taxonomy): domain Eukaryota; kingdom Viridiplantae; phylum Streptophyta; class Magnoliopsida; order Poales; family Poaceae; genus Triticum; species Triticum aestivum. The sequence continues at coordinate 727,466,074 of NC_057801.1, forward strand.
TTGGTAGATTTGTTCTTTTTCATTGAAACTAATGATTTGTTGACGCCAAGACTTGCGCGCTTGATGCTTCAACCAATCCTCAACTTTGAAGGGAAATTCCATTTTGTCACCTATCCATTTGGCCGTCTCTTCGGAATGCCTCAGAAAATACTCGTTGAGCTTGAAGAAGGTATATTTCACTATTGCAGTGACCGGCAAAGAACGGACACCCTTGAGCACATTGTTGAAGCATTCCACCATGTTACTTGTCATGTCTTCGTATCGGAAACCTCCTTCGTCGTAAGCACGTGACCACTTATGCTTCTCCGGAAAATTCCTTGTCAAGAATTCTCTCCCTCCTTTGTTCTTTTTCAAAGCCTCGAATAGCTTATCATAGCGGCTTTGGAATGTGGCGGTGTTGAATGCCACACGAACATGGGTAAGATCTTTGCAAAACTCCTTACTCTTGCATGCACGGTAAAAGTTTGCCACGAAATACCTCATGCACCAACGGTGTTGGAGCTTGGGATAGCCTGGAATATCAACTTCTATTGCTTTGAGAATCCCATGTTGGCAATCCGATATGATGCACACCTCTCTTTTGGGGCCAATCACCTTCGTCCTCACATGATCCATAAACCACTGCCAATTATCATCGTGCTCGGAAGGCACCAACGCAAATGCCACCGGCAACACATTGTCATTGGACGAGTGGGTCATTGCTACCATCAACGTGCCCTTGTACTTTTCGGTCAAGAACGTGCCATCAATTGACAACACGGGGCGACAATGCCTAAATGCATCGATGCATTGACCAAAGCTCCAAAAAGCTCGATGAAACACTCCCTCAATTGACTCCACCCAATGGCGCATTCCCGGGTTCCGATGAGCAATGGCTACCAACATCTTGGGAAGAATGTTATATGCGGCCTCATAATCACCATGCAACATCCTTATAGCGTTTGCCTTCGCCATCCACGCCTTTCCATACTTGATCGGGTACCCGAATCTTTCGAAGACCGAACTCATTAGGAACTTCACCTTCACGGTTGGATCATGGGATATCTCATTCAACAATTTATAGCCTAGATACTCGGACGTGAGTTGGCGGTGTCCCTTGCTTCGGTCTGCTTTCTCCGGCGGTATGCACTTGTGGGTGGCCACACAACTCTTCAACTCCCATTGCCCGGTTTCCTTGATCTTTCTTCCACGGACCTTCCATGGGCAACCTTCTTTGTCACATTTGATTGTATAGCGCAATTTTTTGTTGGAATGACCAACAACGAACGACCTATGATTCCGAATGGCATAGTCACTCAACCATATCTTGAACTCCTGCAAACAACCAAACTTGATCCCTTTCTTCAAATGAGCATTCTCGTCCTCACCCGGTGGCCTTGGATCACCCATCCTCGGGCAAGGCGATGGTTCGATCAAGCCCAACCTCATGCCACCATCAACAACGGCCTTGTCGGCAAGGCTTAGATCACGGAACAAAGAGGGTCCTCTTTCCTTGCCATTGACCTTCTTGTAAATTTGATTTTCTTGCGGCGTGAATCCATCCTCATCTAATTCTTCCGGTGGACCCTCATCATCCGACTCATACCTACACATACGGCTATAAGGTAGGTTCCGGTCCATGTCTTGTTGATGCACAATGACATCCAAGTCACCAATGGGATTGTAATGAACTCTTCTTCTTCCGCATACACATCATCTTGAGCAATAGCATCTCCATCAACATGAGCAATGGCATCTCCATCAACATGAACATTTGCATGTTCATCAACATGAGCAACGGCCTCATCTTCAACATGATCATCACCTACAAGAACTATTGCTCTAGCATTGATGATGTCCTCTTCATTTGGTTGGCTACTTGGTGGTTGGCTAGCCGCATTGTGGTCAAACACCACGACGGCATCATGTATTGGGGAGGACACATTCCGATTCAAGTCAAGTAGTGGCCGAGGAACTTCAACCTTGAATTGTCTTGTGGCAAATAACTCAAGTGACTTGTCTTGTGATCCCTCAACTTTCTCCTTATACACATCCCAATGCAATTGAGAGGTGATGGGCATACTCTTTAATCGGGATCTTACTCCCACTCCCACATCATAACGTCCAATAAGCTCCACACCATCACTTGGGTTAATCCAATTGAGGACGTTTCTCACTTTCACGACAATATCATCATAGCTCGGGCTTGTCTCAAAAACCATGGCCTCCTCCCCTTCGTCGGCATTTCCATGCATGAAAGCCGCCTTGTCCAAATAATGCACATTCACTAGTTTATCCATCTAAAAACAATGGAACAAAATTGAGTCATCCAGGGACCGGTCATTTCATATGGATGAACTATCTAAAATATAAGGTTTTGAATCTAACAACTAGTTTACCTTAATCATAGCACTAACCCTAACCCTAACCCTAACCTAAATATACCCCTAACCCTAACTCTTAAGCTAGCTTGCCACAACAAAGAGTGACACATATTACTTAGATCAACCATGAATACACCATAAATGCCTCATAAATGTGCCATAAATGCACAATAAATGCTAAACTAGAGGAAGAACTAGGGGGTTGCAAAACTAGTTCATTCCAACAAAAGTAGATGATTTGAACTAACCAAATGAAGGGGGATGGGGGAGGTACCTTGGGTGATGCAAATGAGCTCGATCCACCGGCCAAATCTCAAGCAATGGAGGGAGATCTAGTGGGTGTTTTGGTGGGGGAGAAGAGGGGGAGAGAGTGTGAGCTCAGGAGGGAGGAAGAAGATGAGTGGAGTGGGTGGGTGGTGAGTGGACCCCACCAAACATTATCTTCAGGACCCTACCGCCGGGGTCCTCGGCGGTAGGATGTTGGAGCCTACCGCCGAGCCCTGCGGCGGTATGTCCCTTTGCCACGTCAGCCCCCGTTAACGGCCAGACGGCCGTCAAAGTACCCTACCGCCAGCTAACATGGCGGTAGCCTGCACATATCTACCGTCACGGGGCCCGGCGGTAGCAAAAATGGTCAAATGTCGAAATAATTTCAAACCGGGGTCAGATCCCGATTTTAGACGTGAAAAGGGTCAAAACACGAGGCCTCGTCGCTGCATGCTCGTCTTGTTACTGTGTCTACTGCATGCACGGCTCGTGTCTCCGTGTTCACTTTTCACCTCCATCCGCTGGATGGACCTTTGCATGCCACTTGCGAGGAAATGGATGATGGATGTGACCGCTGCGCTGTAGATCGAGCCGGCCGTTGCATTGCAGGAGGGACAGTCTTGTCAACTACAGCAGTCGATCCTCACCTCCGTCACTCCGTCAGAAGCAACCCGCTATGGGGCGTATCGCACCACTGTGGCCAAGTGTCGCGTCACATCGCCAAGTATGGATACAAAAAACTGATGTGCGCACCCATGACTTGGGCCATCTCTGAGTTTTTTTTTACAGTGTTCGGACATATACAGTACTAGTAGATGAGGTTCTTTGTGCAGTCATGCTGATCTCTCTTCCCGACCCGGCAGAAACAGTCTGACGGATGGGGTACCCAGCTTGGCTGAGAAGGATTGGATCTCAGTCAGCGAAAAACGCACACGTGAAGCTAGTTTTTGCAGTTTTAGTCCGTGTCGGGTGAGACTTTTCAGACCACGTAACAGTGGTAAATAGTTGTGGCACGTACTACTGCTGCTCATAACAAATTTGCAGTGGCAGGTATGAGTTCGATGGAGTGGGTGCCTCATTGGAGAGGGCAAAGCGGGCAGCGGGCACATGGAGGTGGCGACCAGTGCGCCGGCTGGCCATTGTACGGCTCGCCTCCCAGATCCACCCCCGATATTTGCTCCTTCTATCTTTACCTCACCGATCAGTCGGGTAAAGTTGTGGAGCACCTCTCTCTTGATTTGGCGCGCGCCCATGCATGTCTGTCCGTCTGTGTTACTGGGATTGGAGCGACATGATCGTGCGCGTGGCACACGTTTGCCGCAGTACATGATTTGTTGCATGAGCGGGTAGGCTCGGACAAAGTCTGTGCCATGCTGCCAGCTCAGCTACACCAATGTTTACTTTTTCTTTTTGCGGATAGCCACACCAGTGTTTATGCCGAGGGACGAGCTTTGAAGCATGCCACGTCTCTTTGTGTAAAGAATCCTACTCGAACCTACATTTTTACTATATGACACATGTGACAAAAGCTCGGAGTGTTTTATTTCCATCCCTCGCGGTTAGGGCAAGCTATCCCCACCAGGCATTGCCGGTGAGCCGTGGATTTGTTTTTCTTCTGCCTGCCGCTCCACTGGCAAGTGGTGAAGAGAGGAATCCCGCTGACTTCTCTCTGGTTACTAGTTGAGGTTAGTTTTTTTTAATTCTCGCACGTGCGGCGCTCGGGTGGATTGCGGTGCTTCTTCTTTGAATTTCTCTTCTGGACTTCGGCCCTCTTCAAGTTTGTTCGTCTGGACGTAGTCGACGGAACTCCAGCGTAGATTTCAGCCGTCCCCTTGGAGCGATGAGATTAGGATTTCTTGTCGTGCGTGCACAATGGTGAGATTTAGTGTCAGTTGTTTCAGATCTATTCAAGGGTTCAACGGTGACGACTGATACTCCAGGGCGCTGATCCTTAGGGGCACGTTCATGAAGACTTCCCGTCATCATCAAAGTCAACCCGGCTCTGGTAGGGGCAGGGGCGAAGCTAGGATTTGGACAAGCCCCGGGTCCCAGGCCCGCTACAATGTCGCAAACAGTGTCACGACAGTGCCCGAGATGCTACGGTTAACACTGTGTTTATTCTTCACGCCCCAGGCCCAGCCCCTCCCCCTCGGGCCGGCTGGGTCCTGGATCCGCCATTGGGTAGGGGGCGGCGACAACGGCGCAACGGCGGCTCGTCTAGCGATGGTAGTGGTCATTCGGTAGTCTAGAGACCTCGATGTACTTATTAGTATGTTTGAGGTGCTTTATACTTCTTACAAACTTTCATAACATATATTGACTATTTTTGCAAAAGAAAAAAAGAAAAAATCATACTCGATCAAAATTTCTAACGTTCTTTTTTCTTGTAGAAATTAATATGGTCTCAATTAATGTTAGCCGCATTTTATGCAATCCAATGGCAAGCATTGCTATTATCTCTTGAAAGCTAAGAGGCTCACAACAACTTTGTCAGGCGACGAGGTAGGCGACCAACGAACCCCGACTGCCACCGGTCATCTACCCCGCTCGTCACCGTCGGGGCGCGTGGGTGCATCACTAGGCAAAGCCCACGCTGTACCAACGGCAGCGGGGAGGTCCGGATTTGGTGGCGTGTTGTGCTTGGCTGGATAATGGAGAAGAGGGCATTGGTGCACGATTATGGACGGTGGCAATCATGACATCATACACGGACCTGTCGTACAACGAGATGGTTGATTTTTTGTCCAGGATTTCCTGGAGTCCTTGTGTTTGGTTTGGGGCGGCAGTGTTGCCCCATGATAGGAATATTGTTCTCCCAATACTATCTTTGTTTCGTTGATGTGTTTATCACTAGTGGAGGGTGTGTGGAGTAGCCTCTCCGGCGGGTTTCATGAGACCCGGTTTGTTTAGGTTTCCGGTGAATCCGTCTGGATTCGTCCGGGTTTTGTGGTCTACATGGTCTTTGGAGTCTCGACATGCTCCTATACAAGTTTTTTTCTTGCAAATTTCGGCGTCTTCTGGTGTTCATCGATGACTTCCCGGTCTCTGCCTCTACAAGCTCCTGGGTTTTAAAAAGTTAGCTCCGACGAGGCGGAGGCCCAGGGCGGCATTGTGCTACGCTCACGGCACGCTTCCGATAGATGCACATGAAGAAGTCTCTAGCAACCCAAAGATTTTGAATGTATTTCTATTTGTTTATACGTGGCTGTTTGTGAGGACCCATGATACTAAATACATGGCCTTAAAACTTTTCTCAAAAAATGGACTTTTCTCTTAGTATAAATAAGGAAGGTAATAATCATGTAATCAAGCATGGTGGTAGATAAGGAAATATACCATATATTAATTCATGGTCATACATGATGTGGCTGACAAATATGATCCGGTTTGCTTGGAAGTAATGGCACAACTTTCGGGCTATTTTCTGAATGTGGATAGTGAGTCTTACACTACGAGTTAACTTCATTACCCACCGTTGGTGTACGACCGAGGGCCTAAGGAAGGTAGCACGGCGACTCGGGCAAGCATGGCCAGTTCGAGCAACCAACACCAAGATGGGATCACGCGGGAGGAGGGAGTAGAGTAGATGTTCCAGAAGATGGGATTAACAGACAATGAGAAGGAAACATTGGTGGTTGATGATGAGGAAGGCATGGCGGAGGATCTGAGATGGACGCTCATTGGTAAGGTCTTGTACCGCAGGGTACTGCATATTAGCACGATCACAGATGCACTTCGTCCAGCATGGGGGAACCTGAGGGCTTTGAAATTCCGATCCAAAGGGGAGAACGTGTTTGTGGCAAGCTTTGAAGGGAAGAGAGATCGTGATCAGGTCCTGGAAGGAGGGTCGTGGACTATTGGTAAGCACTGTGTGGTGGTAGAGATCTTCAACATCACTTCACGCCCTTCAGAGCTCAGCTTCGATAAGATCGGGATTTGGGCAAGGGTGGTGAACCTGCCGTTTAATTTGTTCTGTCCTCCATGGTCGGCACGGACGGCGATAATGGTGGGTGATGTCATCCAGCTTGATGCAGATGCCAAAGGCTACGCGGCTGGTGATTGTGTTAGGGCCAGGATCTGGCTTAATGTGCGTGAGCCTATGATGAGATGGGTACAACTAGAGTGGGAAAAAAAGGGACTACCAAATTCTTTGATATATAGTATGAAAACTTGTCGTACTTCTTCTTCTCGTGTGGGCTCCTCGGCCATGCGGAAGCTATGTGTCAAACACCTGCTGGGAGAGATGAGCTTGGAAGACCACCGTGTTACGAATCGCTAAGGTATATGGGGTACCATGCTAAGGGCTGGGGTGATCCTGCTGCCGGCTATGAAGGTCACCAAACCGGCTCAAAGGGCAAATGGGAACCTGCAGCAGAACAGGAGGAGGTTGAGAGAGGAGATGAGGTGACTTCGGCGGTAAAAAAATACAACCGACAGAGTTCGGAATGCAGTGTATTAGTTTAATGCTAGGGGAAAAGGTGGTTTCGCCCGGGGTGGAGGTCATACATTTGGGAGGGAAGGTAATAAGGGTCGGGGAGTGTACCGGAGAGTTGATATGAATCATACATACACAAGTACCACAGGTGCACTCATGCTTCTGGACCAAGACACCCTGAATAAGAAAAGAGTTAGTGAGGAGCAACAGGCAGAGTCAGAAAATGACAGTAGGGATCCAAAGAAGAAGAAGGCCGTGCTTAAGGCGGCAAATTCAGATGCGGAGGCTGCTAGTCAGCTCCGCAAGACACAATGAATGCCATAGTTTGGAACTATCGCGGGCTTGGGAACCCGGAGACAGTTTGTGAGCTTCACAACCTGATGAGGCTAGAAGTGCCCGCCCTTGTTTTTTTGTGTGGGACAAAGATCAAGGGTAATCGTGTGAATGATCTAACAAAAAGACTTGGTTTTGAATGTTGCTTTTCAGTTGATAGTGCTGGCCTAAGTGGAGGTTTGGCACTGTTATGGTCCAAATGAGTACATGTTAGAGTGGAGACATGGTCTGATCAGCATATTGATGCAAAAGTTACGAATATTGGGACTAATAACAAGAGCTGGAGGTTTACTGGTTTCTATGCAAAGGCAAAACGTAAGGAACATTCAGCTAGTTGGTAATTTTTAAGATGGTTGCGGACCCAAAGTGACCTACCGTGGTTGTGTGGAGGTGACATGAATGAGATTCTCCATGGTTCTGAGTGTTGGGGAACGCGGTAATTTCAAAAAAATTCCTAAGATAACGCAAGATCTATCTAGGAGATGCATAGCAACGAGTGGCGAGAGTGTGTCCACATACCCTCATCGACCGAAAGCGAAAGCATTTCAATGACGCGATTGATGTAGTCGAACGTCTTTGCGATCCAACCGATCTAAGTATCGAACGTACGGCACCTCCGCGTTCAGCACACATTCAGCTCGATGACGTCCCTCGTGCTCTTGATCCAGTTGAGGATGAGGGTGAGTTCGGTCAGCACGACGGCGTGGCGACGGTGATGATGATGCTACCGGCGCAGGGCTTCGCCTAAGCTCTACGATGGTATGATCGAGGTGTGTAATTGTGGAGGGGGGCACCGTACATGGTTGGGGGAGAAACTTGTGTGTTCTCGGGTTCCCCCTGCCCCCGTATATAAAGGAGCAAGGGGAGGCCAGCCGACCCTCCTAGGCGCACCCCCAATACGAGAATCCTACTAGAACTCCAAGTCCTAGTAGGTTTCCACCAAGAGGGAGAGAGGGGGAAGGAAGGAGAGGGAGAGGAGGAAGGAAAGAGGGGCGCCGCCCCCCTCCTAGTACAATTCGGACCCAAGGGGGAGGGGGCGTGCGGCCTGCCCTGGCCGTCCCTCTCTCTCTCCACTAAGGCCCATCGAGGCCCATTAGTTCCCCCGAGAGTTCCGATAACCCTCCGACACTCCGGTTTTATCCGAAACTTCTCCGGAACACTTCCGGTGTCCGAATATAGTCGTCCAATATATCAATCTTTATGTCTCGGCCATTTTGAGACTCCTCATCACGTTCGTGATCTCATCCGAGACTCCGAACAAAATTTGGTCATCAAAAACACATAACTCATAATACATATTGTCATCGAACATTAAGCATGCGGACCCTACGAGTTCGAGAACTATGTAGACATGACCGAGACTCATCTCCAATCAATAACCAATAGCGAAACCCAGATGCTCATATTGGTTCCTACATATTGTACGAAGATCTTTATCGGTCAAACCGCATAACAACACACGTTGTTCCCTTTGTCATCGGTATGTTACTTGCTTGAGATTCGATCGTCAGTATCATCATACCTAGTTCAATCTCGTTACTGGCAAGTCTCTTTACTCGTTCCGTAATACTTAATCCCACAACTAACTCATTAGTTACAATGCTTGCAAGGCTTATACTGATGAGCATTACCGAGAGGACCCAGAGATACCTCTCCGACACACGAAGTGACAAATCCTAATCTTGATCTATGCCAACCCAACAAACACCTTTGGAGACACCTGTAGAGAACCTTTATAATCACCCTTTTATGTTGTGACGTTTGGTAGCACACAAAGTGTTCCTCCGGTATTCGGGAGTTGCATAATCTCATAGTTTGAGGAACATGTATAAGTCATGAAGAAAGCAGTAGCAATGAAACTGTAACGATCATAATACTAAGCTAACGAATGGGTCATGTCCATCACATCATTCTCATAATGATGTGATCCCGTTCATCAAATGACAACACATGTCTATGGTTAGGAAACATAACCATCTTTGATTAACGAGCTAGTCAAGTAGATGCATGCATTCTAGGGACAATATGTTTTGTCTATGTATTCACACATGTACTAAGTTTCCGGTTTATACAATTCTAGCATGAATAATAAACATTTATCGTGAATTAAGTAAATAAATAATAACTTTATTATTCGCTCTAGGGCATATTTCCTTCAGTCTCCCACTTGCACTAGAGTCAATAATCTAGATTACATAGTAATGATTCTAACACCCATGGAGCTTTGGTGCTGATCATGTTTTGCTCGTGGAAGAGGCTTAGTCAAGGGGTCTGCAACATTCAGATCCATATGTATCTTGCAAATCTCTATGTCCCCTTCCGACACTTGATGAAAGAGGGAATTGAAGTGTCTTTTGATGTGCTTGGTTCTCTTGTGAAATCTGGATTCCTTTGCCAAGGCAATTGCACTAGTATTGTCACAAAAGATTTTCATTGGACCCGATGCACTAGGTATGACACCTAGATCGGATATGTACTCCTTCATCCAAACTCCTTCATTTGCTGCTTCTGAAGCAGCAATGTACTTCGCTTCACACGTAGATCCCGCCACAACGCTTTGCCTGGAACTGCACCAACTGACAGCTACTCCATTCAATAAAAATACGTATCTGGTTTACGACTTAGAGTCATCCGGATCAGTGCCAAAGCTTGCATCGAGGTAACCGTTTATGACGAGCACTTTTTCACCTGATAAACGAGAAACATATCCTTAGTCCTTTTCAGGTATTTCAGGATGTTCTTGACCGCTCTCTCCAGTGCTCCACTCCGGGATTACTTTGGTACCTCCCTGTTATGCTTATATCAAGGCACACATCAAGTCTGGTACATAGCATTGCATACATGATAGAACCTATGGCTGAAGCATAGGGAATGACTTTCATTTTCTCTCTATCTTCTGCAGTGGTTGGGCATTGAGTCTGACTCAACTTCATACGTCCTAACACATGCAAGAACCATTTCTTTGCCTGGTCTATTTTTAACTTCTTCAAAACTTTATCAAGGTATGTGCTTTGTGAAAGTCTAATTAAGCGTCTTGATCTATCTCTATAGATCTTGATGCCTAATATGTAAGCAGCTTCTCCGAGGTCTTTCACAGAAAAACTCTTATTCAGGTATCCCTTTATGCTATCCATAAATTCTATATCATTTCCAATCAACAAAATGCCATCCACATATAATATTAGAAATGCTACAGAGCTCCCACTCACTTTCTTGAAATACAGGCTTCTCCAAAAGTCTGTATAAAAGCATATGCTTTGATCACACTACCAAAGCGTTTATTCCAACTCCGAGAGGATTGCATCAGTCCATAAATGGATTGCTGGAGCTTGCACACTTTGTTAGCACCCTTTGGATCGACAAAACCTTCTGGTTGCATCATGTACAACTCTTCTTCCAAAAATCCATTCAGGAATGAAGTTTTGACATCCATCTGCCAAATTTCATAATCATAAAATGCGACAATTGCTAACATGATTCGGACAGACTTAAGCATCGCTACGAGTGAGAAAGTCTCATCATAGTCAACTCCTTGAACTTGTTGAAAACCTTTTGCAACAAGTCGAGCTTTGTATACAGTAACATTACCGTCAGCGTCAGTCTTCTTCTTGAAGATCCATTATTTTCTATGGCTTTCCAATCATCGGGCAAGTCCACCAAAGTCCACACTTTGTTCTCATACATGGATCCCATCTCAGATTTCATGGCCTCAAGCCATTTCGTGGAATCTGGGCTCATCATCCCTTCCTCATAGTTCGTAGGTTCACCATGGTCTAGTAACATGACTTCCAAAACAGGATTATCTTACCATTCTGGTGCGGATCTTACTCTGGAAGACCTACGAGGTTCGGTAGTAACTTGATGTGAAGTTTCGTGATCATCATCATTAACTTCCTCACTAATTGGTGTAGGAATCACTGGAACTGATTTCTATGATGAACTACTTTCCAATAAGGGAGAAGGTACAATTACCTCATCAAGTTCTACTTTCCTCCCACTCACTTCTTTCGAGAGAAACTCCTTCTCTAGAAAGGATCCATTCTTAGCAACGAATATCTTGCCTTCGGGTTTGTGAAAGAAGGTGTACCCAACAGTTTCCTTTGGGTATCATATGAAGACGCACTTCTCCGATTTGGGTTCGAGTTTATCAGGTTGAAGATTTTTCACATAAGCATCGCAGCCCCAAACTTTAAGAAATGAGAACTTTGGTTTCTTGCCAAACCACAGTTCATAAGGCGTCGTCTCAACGGATTTTGATGGTGCCCTATTTAAAGTGAATACAGCCGTCTCTAAAGCATAACCCCCAAACAATAGTGGTAAATCAGTTAGAGACATCACAGATCGCACCATATCCAATAAAGTACAGTTACAACATTCGGACACACCATTTCGCTGTGGTGTTCCAGGTGGCGTTAACTGTGAAACTATCCCATGTTGTTTCAAATGAACACCAAACTCGTAACTCAAATATTCTCCTCCATGATCAGATCGTAGAAACTTTATTTTCTTGTTACAATGATTTTCCACTTCACTCTGAAATTCTTTGAACATTTCAAATGTTTCAGACTTATGCTTCATTAAGTAGATCATATCTGCTCAAATCATCTGTGAAGGTAAGAAAATAACGATACCCGCCACGAGCCTCAACACTCATTGGACCGCATACATCAGTATGTATTATTTCCAATAAGTCAGTAGCACGTTCCATTGTTCCATCGAACGGAGTTTTAGTCATCTTGCCCATGAGGCACGGTTCGTAAGCACCAAGTGATTCATAATCAAGTGATTCCAAAAGCCCATCAGCATGAGTTTCTTCATGCACTTTACATCGATATGACCCAAATAGCAGTGCCACAAATAAGTTGCACTATCATTATCAACTTTGCATCTTTTGGCTTCACTATTATGAAATGTGTATCATCACCATAGAGATTCAACAAAAATAGACCACTCAGCAAGGGTGCATGACCATAAAAGATATTACTCATATAAATAGAACAACAATTATTCTTTGATTTAAATGAATAACCGTCTTGCATCAAACAAGATCCAAATATAATGTTCATGCTCAACGCTGGCACCAAATAAAAATTATTCAGGTCTAAAACTAATCCCGATGGTAGATGTAGAGGTAGCGTGCCGACGGCGATCACATCGACCTTGGAACCATTTACGACACGCATCGTCACCTCGTCCTTAGCCAATCTTCGCTTAATTCATAACCCCTGTTTCGAGTTGCAAATATGAGCAACAGAATCAGTATCAAATACCCAGGCGCCACTACAAGCATTAGTAAGGTATACATAAATAACATGTATATCAAATATATCTTTCACTTTGCCATCCTTCTTATCCGCCAAATACTTGGGGTTGTTCTGCTTCCAGTGACCAGTCCCTTTGCAGTAGAAGCACTCAGTTTCAGGCATAGGTCTAGACTTGGGTTTCTTCTATTGAGCAGCAACTTTCTTGCCGTTCTTCTTGAAGTTCCCCTTCTTCCCTTTGCCCTTTTTCTTGAAACTAGTGGTCTTGTCAACCATCAAAACTTGATGCTCCTTCTTGATTTCTACCTCCGCAGCCTATAGCATTGTGAAGAGCTCGGGAATAGTTTTGTTCAGCCCTTGCATATTATAGTTCATCACGAAGTCTTTATAGCTTGGTGGCAGTGATTGAAGAACTCTGTCAATGACACTATCATCAGGAAGATTAACTCCCAGCTGACTCAAGTGGTTATGGTACCCAGACATTCTGAGTATGTGTTCACTGACAGAACTATTCTCCTCCATTTTGCAGCTGTAGAACTTGTTGGAGACTTCATATCTCTCAACTCGGTCATTTGCTTGAAATATGAACTTCAACTCTTGGAACATCTCATATGCTCCATGATGTTCAAATCATCTTTGAAGTCCCGATTCTAAGCCGTAAAGCATGGCACACTGAACTATCGAGTAGTCATCAGCTTTGCTCTCCCAGACATTCTTAACGTCATTAGTAGCATCTGTAGCAGGCCTGGCACCTAGCGGTGCTTGTAGGACGTAATTATTCTATGCAGCAATGAGGATAATCCTCAAGTTACAGACCCAGTCTGTGTAGTTGCTGACATCATCTTTCAACTTATCTTTCTCTAGGAACGCATTAAAATTCAAAGGAACGATAGCACGGGCCATTGATCTAGACTAATATAGACAAGCCAAATAACTATCAGGACTAAGTTCATGATAAATTAAAGTTCAATTAATCATATTACTTAAAAACTCCCACTTAGATAGACATCCCTCTAGTCATCTAAATGATCACGTGATCCAGAACATCACTATGTTGATCATATCTACTATATGATTCATGTTCAACCTTTCGGTCTCAGTGTTCCGAGGCCATATCTGCATATGCTAGGCTCATCAAGTTTAACTCGAGTACTATGCATGTGAAAAACTAGCTTGCACCCATTGTATGTGAACGTAGAGCTTATCACACCCGATCATCACGTTGTGTCTCGGCACGACGAACTATAGCAACGGTGCATACTCAGGGAGAACTCTTGTACCTTGAAATTTAGTAAGGGATCATCTTATAATGCTACCGATGTACTAAGGAAAATAAGATGCATAATAGATAAACATCACATGCAATCAAAATATGTGACATGATATGGCCATCATCATCTTGTGCTCATGATCTCCATCATCGAAGCATCGTCATGATCTCCATCGTCACCGGCGTGACACCTTGATCTCCATCGTAGCATCGTTGTCGTCTCGCCAACTATTGTTACTACGACTATGGCTACTGCTTAGTGATAAAGTAAAACAATTACATGGCGATTGCATTGCATACAATAAAGCGACAACCATATGGCTCCTGCCAGTTGCCGATAACTTTGTTACAAAACATGATCATCTCATATAACAATTTATATCACATCATGCCTTGACCATATCACATCACAGCAAGCCCTGCAAAAACAAGTTAGATGTCCTCTACTTTGTTGGAGGTTTACTGGTTTCTATGCAAAGGCACAACGTAAGGAACGTTCAGCTAGTTGGGAATTGTTAAGATGGTTGCGGACCCAAACTGACCTACCGTGGCTGTGTGGAGGTGACATGAATGAGATTCTCCAAGGTTCTGAGTATTGGGGAACATGGTAATTTCAAAAAAATTCCTACGATCACGCAAGATCTTTCTAGGAGATGCATAGCAACGAGTGGGGAGAGCTACCCTCATAGATCGAAAGCGGAAGCGTTTCAATAACACGGTTGATGTAGTCGAACGTCTTCGCGATCCAACCGATCCAAGTACCGAACTTACGGCACCTCCATGTTCAGCACACGTTTAGCTTGATGATGTCCCCCGTGCTCTCGATCCAGTTGAAGATGAGGGTGAGTTCCGTCAGCACGACAGCGTGGCGATGGTGATGATGATGCTACCAGCGCAGGGCTTTGCCTAAGCTCTACGATGATATGATCGAGGTGTGTAACTGTGGAGGGGGGCACTGCACATGGTTGGGTGCAAAACTTGTGTTTTCTATGGTGCCCCCCTGTCCCCGTATATAAAGGAGCATGGGGAGGCCGACCGGCCCTCCTAGGCGCGCCCCCAATAGGGGAATCCTACTAGGACTCCAAGTCCTAGTAGGTTTCCACCAAGAGGGAGAGAGGGGGAAGGAGGGGAGGGAGAGGAGGAAGTAAAGGGGGGCGCCTCCCACCTCCTTGTCCAATTTGGTCCCAAGGGGGAGGGGCTGCACGGCCTGCCCTGGCCGCCCTCCCTCTCTCCACTAAGGCCCATCGAGGCCCATTAGTTCCCCCAGGAGTTCCGATAACCCTCCGGCACTCCGGTTTTATCCGAAACACTTCCGGTGTCCGAATATAGTCGTCCAATATATCAATCTTTATGTCTCGACCATTTCGTGACTCCTCATCATGTCCGTGATCTCATCCGGTACTCCGAACAAACTTCGGTCATCAAAAACACATAACTCATAATACATATCGTCACCGAACATTAAGCATGCGGACCCTACGGGTTCGAGAACTATGTAGACATGACCGAGACTCATCTCCGGTCAATAACCAATAGCGGAACCTGGATGCTCATATTGGTTCCTACATATTCTATGAAGATCTTTATCGGTCAAACCGCATAACAACATACGTTGTTCCCTTTGTCATCGGTATGTTACTTGCCCGAGATTTGATCTTCGGTATCATCATACCTAGTTCAACCTCGTTACCGGCAAGTCTCTTTACTCGTTCCGTAATACTTCATCCCGCAACTAACTCATTAGTCACAATGCGTGCAAGGCTTATAATGATGAGCATTACCGTGAGGGCCCAGAGATACCTCTCCGACACACGGAGTGACAAATCCTATTCTTGATCTATGCCAACCCAACAAACAGCTTTGGAGACACCTGTAGACCACCTTTATAATCACCCTTTTACGTTGTGACATTTGGGTAGCACACAAAGTGTTCCTCTGGTATTCGGGAGTTGCATAATCTCATAGTCTGAGGAGCATGTATAAGTCATGAAGAAAGCAGTATTAATGAAACTGTAACGATCATAATGCTAAGCTAATGTATGGGTCATGTCATCACATCATTCTCCTAATGATGTGATCCCGTTCATCAAATGACAACACATGTCTATGGTTAGGAAACATAACCATCTTTGATTAACGAGCTAGTCAAGTAGAGGCATACTAGGGACAATATGTTTTGTCTATGTATTCACACATGTACTAAGTTTCCGATTAATACAATTCTAGCATGAATAATAAACATTTATCATGAAGGAAATAAATAGTAACTTTATTATTGCCTCTAGGGCATATTTCCTTCACTGAGTACTTTGGTATGCATGATCGCCCGGAGTGGCAGATGGAAGGGTTCTGTGAAGTGATGGATTTTGTGGTTTCCATGATCTGGAGTTCCAAGGAACGCTGTTTACTTGGGATAATATGCAAGACAACCAAGCTAATGTAAATGTTAGATTGGATCGGTTTCTCGCCGATCCCGAGATGATGCGTATGTATGCAGGCACCTTTGTACGCCATGTGTGGTCTGCTACGTCTTGAGCTTGCGTTGGTTTTCCTTGAAGAGGAAAGGGTGATGCAGCACAGTAGCGTAAGTATTTCCCTCAGTTTTTGAGAACCAAGGTATCAATCCAGTAGGAGGCTCCTCACAAGTCCCACGAACCTACACAAACAAACAAAGAACTCGCAACCAACACGATAAAGGGGTTGTCAATCCCTTCACGGCCACTTGCGAAAGTGAGATCTGATAGAGATAGTATGATAAGATAAATATATTTTTGGTATTTTATAATATAGATGCAGAAAATAAAGATGCAAATAAAAGTAGATTAAAAGCTTATATGATAAAGGATAGACCCGGGGGCCATAGGTTTCACTAGTGGCTTCTCTCAAGATAGCATAAGTATTACGGTGGGTGAACAAATTACTGTCGAGCAATTGATAGAAAAGCAGATAATTATGAGATTATCTAGGCATGATCATGTATATAGGCATCACGTCCGCAGCAAGTAGACCGACTCCTGCGTGCATCTACTACTATTACTCCACACATCGACCGCTATCCAACATGCATCTAGAGTATTAAGTTCATAAGAATAGAGTAACGCATTAAGCAAGATGACATGATGTAGAGGGATAAACTCAAGCAATATGATATAAACCCCATCTTTTTATCCTCGATGGCAACAATACAATACGTGTCTTGCAACCCTTTCTGTCACTGGGTAAGAACATCGCAAGATTGAACCCAAAGCTAAGCACTTCTCCCATGGCAAGAAAGATCAATCTAGTAGGCCAGACCAAACCGATAATTCAAAGAGACTTGCAAAGATAACTCAATCATACATAAAAGAATTCAGAAAATATTCAAATATTATTCATAGATAAACTGGATCATAAACCCACAATTCATCGGATCTCGACAAACACACCGCAAAAAGAGATTACATTGAATAGATCTCCAGAAGAGAGGGGGAGAACATTGTATTGAGATCCAAAAAGAGAGAAGAAGCCATCTAGCTAATAACTATGGACCCGAAGGTCTGTGGTAAACTACTCACAACTCATCGGAGGGGCTATGGTGTTAATGTAGAAGCCCTCCATGGTGGATTCCCCCTCCGGCAGAACACCGGCCACGGCTCCAAGATGGGATATCGCGGATACAGAAGGTTACGGTGGCGGAAATATTTCTTTGGTGGCTCCCTGGATGTTTTCGGGGTATGTAGGCTTATATAGGAGGAAGAAGTACGTCGGTGGACGCCCGAGGGGCCCACGAGACAGGGAGGCGCGCCCAGGAAGGGTGGGCGCGCCCTCCTATCTCGCGGCCGCCTCGGCTGCTTCTTGGCTTGCACTCCAAGTTCTCCGGATCACGTTCGTTCCAAAAATCACGCTCCCGAAGGTTTCATTCCGTTTGGACTCTGTTTGATATTCATTTTCTTCGAAATACTGAAATAGGCAAAAAAACAGCAATACGGGCTGGGCCTCCGATTAGTAGGTTAGTCCCAAAAATGATATAAATGTGTAAAATAAAGCCCATAGACATCCAAAACAGGTAATATAATAACATGGAGCAATCAAAAATTATAGATACATTGGAGACGTATCATGGTATCCCAGATCGGACCACTGTATGCTCGTGGCACAGGTCCGCTCGCTGAGCGGGCAGGAGAGTCCGGGAGCGAAACTCTTTAGGTATGAAGATGCTTGGCATAAGTAGGAATCTTATGAGGAGGAAGTGACAACAGCTTGGTATAATGGTGCATGTAGGTAAGGATTGTTGGGGCTAAATGAGGCCTTAATGCAAATGCAAGGGAGTCTTACTAGTTGGAAAGATAAGAAGTTTGGTGACATCAAACACGGAATCAAGAAAATCCGTAGAGAATATAAGAATGAGAGAAAAGGTTCCCTATTTTGTGGTCCCTGTTCTAGGGAGCGGAACATAGTAGACACTTTCAGATTTGCTACATAAGCAAGAGATCATGGCAAGGCAACGATCAAGGGTTGGATGGCTGAAAGCTAGTGACCGCAATGCGGGCTTCTTTCATGCCCAAGCATCCGCAAGGCGAAGTCATAATAGAATTATGTGTCTACGAGCTGCAGATGGATCTTTGTGTTCGCAGAAGGAAGAAATCAATGCTGAAGTGCAGAATTTCTATGAGGGTTTGTATCAGGCCCAAGATGACACAAATATTGATGCAGTGCTACACCATGTACCCGCAATAGTGAATGACCAGATGAATGCTAGGCTCCTCCGTCCATTTTTAGCGGAGGAAGTCAGAGCTGCGCTTTTCTTAATGGGCCCCTCCAAAGCACCAGGTGTGCATGGCTTCAATGCTGGGTTTTACCAATGCCATTGGGAGCTTGTCATGGAGGATGTGATGTCCGCGGGTCTTGGTTTCTTAAATGGTGGCTATATGCCAGAGGTAGTGAATAAAACGGTAATTGTACTTATACCAAAAGTATAGAATCCTCAAAATATTACCCAGTATAGACCAATTTCTCTTTGCAATGTCATTTACAAGATTTGTTCTAAAGTTCTAGCTAACCGATTGAAGGAGATCTTAGATGAACTGATTGCAAAAGAGCAGAGTGCCTTCGTTCCTGGAAGGCTAATTACAAACAATGTGCTAACTGCTTACGAGTGTGTTCACTCAATGAAGAGGAAGAAAGGGAAGCAGGGCTATTGTGCTGTGAAGATTGACATGATGAAGGCATATGACCATGTTGAGTGGATTTATCTGTAAGGTACGATGCGGCAGCTAGGCTTTGAGGAATCCTGGATATCATTGGTTATGCGGTGTGTCTCCATAGTGAGTTTTCAAGTGAATGTAAATGGGGAGTTATTGTTGGGGAACGCAGTAATTTCAAAAAATTTCCTACGATCACACAAGATCTATCTAGGTGATGCATAGCAACGAGAGGGGAGAGTGTGTCACCGTACCCTCGTAGACCGAAAGCGGAAGTGTTAGTTAACGCAGTTGATGTAGTCGAACATTTTCGCGATCCAACCGATCCAAGTACCAAACGTACGGCACCTCCGCATTTAGCACACGTTCAGCTTGATGACATCCCTCATACTCTTGATCCAGTTGAGGCCGAGGGAGAGTTTCTTCAGCACGACGGCGTGGCGACGGTGATGATGAAGTTACTGGTGCAGGGCTTCTCCTAAGCACTACGACGATATGGCTGCGGTGTGTAACTGTGGAGGGGGGGCACCACACATGGCTAAAAGATTAACTTGTGTGTCTATGGGGTGCCCCTTGGCCACGTATATAAAGGAGGGGGAGGAGGAGGCCGGCCAAGAGGGGAGGCGCACCATGGGGGGGAGTCCTACTAGGACTCCAAACCTAGTAGGATTCGGCCCCCCTTTTCCTATTCCAAGTTGGAGAAGGGGGAAGGAGGAGGAGGCGAGAAGGAAGGAGGGGGGCACCGCCCCTCCCCTTGTCCAATTCGGATTGGGGCAAGGAGCGCATGCCACCTCCTGGCTGGCCCTCTCTCTTCTCCAGCAAGGCCCATGAGGCCTAATAACTTCCCGGAGGGGTTTCCAGTAACCCCCGGTACTCCAGTTTTATCTGAAACTTCTCCGGAACACTTCCGGTGTCCGAATATAGTCGTCCAATATAACAATCTTTATGTCTAGACCATTTCGAGACTCCTCGTCATGTCCGTAATCTCATCTGGGACTCCGAACAAACTTCGGTCATGAAAACACATAACTCATAATACAAATCGTCATCGAACGTTAAGCGTGCGGACCCTATGGGTTCAAGAACTATGTAGACATGACCGAGACACATCTTTGGTCAATAACCAATAGCGGAACTTGGATGCTCATATTGGTTCCTACATATTCTATGAAGATCTTTATCGCCGCATAACAACATATGTTGTTCCCTTTGTCATCGCCTCATCGGTATGTTACATGCCCGAGATTCGATCGTCAGTATCATCATACCTAGTTCAATCTCGTTACCGACAAGTCTCTTTACTCATTCTGTAAGACTTTATCCCGCAACTAACTCATTAGTCAGAATGCTTGCAAGGCTTACAGTGATGAGTATTACCGAGAGGGCCGAGAGATACCTCTCTGAAACACGGAGTGACAAATCCTAATTTGATCTGTTCCAACCCAACAAACACCTTTGGAGACACTGATACGTCCATTTTGCATCATGCTTTTATATCGATATTTATTGCAATATGGGCTGTTACTACACATTATGTCACAATACTTATGCCTTTTCTCTCTTATTTTTCAAGATTTACATGAAGAGGGAGAATGCCAGCAGCTGGATTCTAGGCTAGGAAAGGAGCAAAATATTAGAGACCTATTATGCACAACTCCAAAAGTCCTGAAACTCCACGAAAGTCAGTTTTGGAATATATTAAAAATATTGGACGAAGAAAGCAACAGAGGGGGACCAGCCACTGTCCACGAGGGTGGGGGGCGCGCCCTTCTAGGCTGGAAAAGGAGCAAAATATTAGAGACCTATTCCGCACAACTCCAAAAGTCCTGAAACTCCACGGAAGTCAGTTTTGGAATATATTAAAAATATTGGGAGAAGAAAGCAACAGAGGGGGACCACCCACTATGCACGAGGGTGGGGGGGGGGCGCCCTATCCCCTGGGCACGCCCCCTGCCTCGTAGGCCACCTGGAAGCCCCCCGATGCCCATCTTCTGGTATAAGGTGTCTTTTTCCCTGAAAAAAATAATAAGGAAGCTTTTGGGACAAAGCGCCGCCGACTCGAGGTGGAACCTTGGCGGAACCAATCTAGAGCTCCGGTGGAGCTTTTCTGCTGGGGAAACATCCCTCCGAGACGGGGAAATCGTCACCATCGTCATTATCATCGATCCTCTCATCGGGAGGGGGTCAATCTCCATCAACATCTTCACCAGCACCATCTCCTCTCAAACCCTAGTTCATCTCTTGTATCCGATCTTTATCTCAAAACCTCATATTGGTACCTGTGGGTTGCTAGTAGTGTTGATTACTCCTTGTAGTTGATGCTAGTTGGTTTATTTGGTGGAAGATCGTATGTTCAGATCCTTTATGCATATCAATACTCCTTTGATTATGAACATGAATATGCTTTGTGAGTAGTTACGTTTGTTCCTGAGGACATGGGAGAAGTCTTGTTATAAGTAGTCATGTGAATTTGGTATTCGTTCGACATTTTGATGAGATGTATGTTGTCTTTCCTCTAGTGGTGTTATGTGAACGTCGACTACATGACACTTCACCATTGTTTGGGCCTAGAGGAAGGCATTGGGAAGTAATAAGTAGATGATGGGTTGCTAGAGTGACAGAAGTTTAAACCCTAGTTTATGCGTTGCGTCGTAAGGGGCTAATTTGGATCCATATGTTTCATGTTATGGTTAGGTTTACCTTAATTCTTATTTTGTAGTTGCGGATGCTTGCGAGAGGGGTTAATCATAAGTGGGATGCTTGTCCAAGGAAGGGCAGTACCCAAGCACCGGTCCACCCACATATCAAATTATCAAAGTAACGAACGCGAGTCACATGAGCATGATGAAAACTAGCCTGACGATAATTCCCATGTGTCCCTGGGAGCGTTTTCCTTTATATAAGAGTTGTCTAGGCTTGTCCTTTGCTACAAAAAGGATTGGTGCACCTTGATGCACCTTGTTAACTTTTGTTACTTGTTACCCGTTACGAATTACCTTATCACAAAACTATCTGTTACCGATAATTTCAGTGCTTGCAGAGAATACCTTACTGAAAACCGCTTGTCATTTCCTTCTGCTCCTCGCTGGGTTCGACACACTTATTATAGAAAGGACTACGATAGTGTTGGAAATATGCCCTAGAGGCAATAATAAAATGATTATTATTATATTTCCTTGTTCATGATAATTGTCTATTGTTCATGCTATAATTGTATTAACCGGAAACAGTGATACATGTGTGAATACATAGACCACAACATGTCCCTAGTGAGCCTCTAGTTGACTAGCTCGTTGATCAACAGATAGTCATGGTTTCCTGACTATGGACATTGGATGTCATTGATAACGGGATCACGTCATTAGGAGAATGATGTGATGGACAAGACCCAATCCTAAGCATAGCACAGGATCGTGTAGTTCGTTTGCTAAAGCTTTTCTAATGTCAAGTATCAGTTCCTTAGACCATGAGATTGTGTAACTCTCGGATACCGTTGGAGTGCTTTGGGTGTATCAAACGTCACAACGTAACTGGGTGATTATAAAGGTGCACTACAAGTATCTCCGAAAGTATCTGTTGGGTTGGCACGAATAGAGACTGGGATTTGTCACTCCGTACGATGGAGAGGTATCTCTGGGCCCGCTCGGTAATGCATCATCATAATGAGCTCAATGTGACCAAGTGGTTGGTCACAGGATCATGGATTACGTAACAAGTAAAGTGACTTGCCGGTAATGAGATTGAACGAGGTATTGGGATACCGACGATCGAATCTCGGGCAAGTAACATACCGATTGACAAAGGGAATAGTATACGGGATTACTTGAATCCTCGACGTCGTGGTTCATCCGATGAGATCATCGTGGAACATGTGGGAGCCAACATGGGTATCCAGATCCCGTTGTTGGTTATTGGCCGGAGAGCTGTCTCGGTCATGTCTGCGTGATTCCCAAACCCGTAGGGTCTACACACTTAAGGTTCGGTGACGCTAGGGTTATTAGGAAGACTTGTATGTCATTACCGAATGTTGTTCGGAGTCCCGGATGAGATCCCGGATGTCATGAGGAGTTCTAGAATGGTCCGGAGGTGAAGATTTATATATGGAAAGTTGTAATACGGTCACCGGAAAGTTTCGGGGTCATACCGTTATTGTACTGCGGCCACTGGAAGGGTTCCGGGGGTCCACCAGGAGGGGCCACCTCTCCCGGAGGGCCTCATGGGCCATAGTTGGAAGGGAACCAGCCCTTAGAGGGATGGGCGATCCCCCCTTGGGCCCATGCGCCTAGGGTTGGGGGGAAACCCTAAGGGGGGCAAAACCCCTTGCTTGGGGGGTGAAAGTGCGTTATATCGACT